>NW_020856024.1:42242-50336 GCF_000972845.2 Larimichthys crocea
AAAAAAAAAGTTGAATACAAGTTTAATAGTACAAGATCTGTTGAAATGTGTAGTTTGAATGAAGTCTGCAGTAAAGGAGAAGTAGTTTAAATTGTAGGTCTGTAGAAAGATTTGAAGTTTGTATGATGTATTTGTATTTTAATCTGTAGTAAAGGAGAAGTAGTTTAAATTGTAGGTCTGTAAAAAGATTTAAAGTTTGTATGATGTATTTGTGTTTTAATCTGTAATAAAGGAGAAATAGTTTAAATTGTAGGTCTGTAGAAAGATTTGAAGTTTGTATGATGTATTTGTATTTTAATCTGTAGTAGGAGGGGAAGTATAAAGTGTAGAAGGATTGTAGAAAGTAAGTGTAGAAGTAAAATGAGCTGAATGTCGTGATATAATTTTTATTTCTGTAGTACAAAATTTGTGGAAGTAGGTGAGAGCTGTTAAGAAGAGTTTTAAGTCTTTTATTTTGAAGGGACTCTTATTTTGAAGGGAGTCTTTTGTCTTATGTGTGTCAATCTGTGTCCCCTGCCTCTCTGACTGTATGTGTGTGTGTGTGTCTGTGTGTGTCTCTGTGTGTGTGTGTGTGTGTGTGTGTGTGTGTGTGTGTGTGTGTGTGCAACGTTGATGCGCTAGCAGTTACCATTAGCATGTTAGTGCTGATGCGCTAGCAATTAACATTAGCATGTTAACATTAGCATGTTAACATTTGCATGTTAACATTAGTATTGTTAGCGCTAATGCGCTAGCAGTTAACATTAGCATGTTAGCATTAGCATGTAAACATTGATGCACTAGCAATTCATTTTAGCATTTTAGCATTAATGTGTTATCATTTGCAATTAGCATTAGCATGTTAGCGCTGATATGCTAGCAGTTAGCATTAGCATGTTACTATTAGCATTTTGGCTTTAATTTGTTAACACTGATACGCTAGCAATTATCATTAGCATGTTATCATTAGCATGTTTGCATTAGCATGTTAACATTAGCATGTTAGTATTACCATGTTAACATTAGCATGTTAGCGCTGATGCGGTAGCAATTAACATTAGCATTATCAACATTAGCATGTTAGCAGTAGCAATTAACAGTAGAAAAATTTCTAAAGAAATTTTGAGTATGCCTGACTCTGGCCCCGTCGCCCCCATACATTATTACTGACACTGCTCAGAAAATTCAGTATTAATACAACAAGCTGTGTCATCATTGCCTTTTTACTGGGCTCTTATTTTGAAGGGACTCTTATTTTGAAAAACTTGTCCTGTGTGTGTGTGTGTGTGTGTGTCTGTGTTACTGTGTGTGTGTGTGTGTGTGTGTGTGTGTGTGTGTGTGCGTGCATGCTTGTGTATGTAGAAATGTTCTAAATGAGTTGAATCTAAAAAAAAAAAAGTTTGTATGATGTATTTGTGTTTTAATCTGTAGTAAAGGAGAAGTAGTTTAAATTGTAGGTCTGTAGAAAGATTTGAAGTTTGTATGATGTATTTGTATTTTAATCTGTAGTAGGAGGGGAAGTATAAAGTGTAGAAGGACTGTAGAAAGTAAGTGTAGAAGTAAAATGAGCTGAATGTCGTGATATAATTTTTATTTCTGTAGTACAGAATTTGTGGAAGTAGGTGAGAGCTGTTAAGAAGAGTTTTAAGTCTTTTATTTTGAAGGGACTCTTATTTTGAAGGGAGTCTTTTGTCTTATGTGTGTCAATCTGTGTCCCCTGCCTCTCTGACTGTATGTGTGTGTGTGTGTGTGTGTTTCTGTGTTACTGTGTGTGTGTGTGTGTGTGTGTGCGTGCAACGCTGATGCGCTAGCAGTTACCATTAGCATGTGAGTGCTGATGCGCTAGCAATTAACATTAGCATGTTAACATTAGCATGTTAACATTAGTATTGTTAGCGCTAATGCGCTAGCAGTTAACATTAGCATGTTAGCATTAGCATGTAAACATTGATGCGCTAGCAATTCATATTAGCATTTTAGCATTACTGTGTTAGCATTTGCAATTACCATTAGCATGTTAGCGCTGATATGCTAGCAGTTAACATTAGCATGTTACTATTAGCATTTTGGCTTTAATTTGTTAACGCTGATGCGCTAGCAATTATCATTAGCATGTTAATGCTGATGCGCTAGCAATTAACATTAGCATGTTAACATTAGCATGTTAACATTTGCATGTTAACATTAATATTGTTAGCGCTAATGCGCTAGCAGTTAACATTAGCATGTTAGCATTAGCATGTAAACATTGATGCGCTAACAATTCATATTAGCATTTTAGCATTAGTGTGTTATCATTTGCAATTAGCATTAGCATGTTAGCGCTGATATGCTAGCAGTTAGCATTAGCATGTTACTATTAGCATTTTGGCTTTAATTTGTTAACGCTGATGCGCTAGCAATTATCATTAGCATGTTAGCATTAGCATGTTTGCATTAACATGTTAGCATGTGTGCCTGACTCTGGCCCCGTCGCCCCCATACATTATTACTGACACTGCTCAGAAAATTCAGTATTAATACAACAAGCTGTGTCATCATTGCCTTTTTACTGGGCTCTTATTTTGAAGGGACTCTTATTTTGAAAAACTTGTCCTGTGTGTGTGTGTGTGCGTGCATGTGTGCTTGTTCTGTCTGTGTGTGTGTGTGTATGCGTCTGCCTGTCTGTCTGCCTGTGTGTGGTGTGTCTGTCTCTCTATGTGTCTGTGTTTGTGTATGTGAGAGACAAGGATAAAATGCCGACATTAAAAATGTAGTCTTGATAGTCTGATATCATACACAGACTTCAAAAAAGTTAGTCAAAGGCATGCTTGAGGTTGCCAAGCAACCAGGGTGAGCTGCAGGTCAGAGTAATTAGTTGCAGGTGCTGCATGCACTGTGTCTGTCCCACTGAGATGCACAGTATATGTCTGAATGATCCCCCTCGAAGGTGACCAAAAACAACCTATAAGGTATCCCTCAAACCAAAATCTGAAATGACCAGAAGAATGCTCGTCTTGTGGATCATGTTTGTGCCAAGTTTCAGGCAAAAATTGTATAAACTTTGGCCTCAAGAGTCAGAGCAAGCACAGGTGCTCCCTGCTCCTTCCGGAAAATTCTCTGCTCCGAAATACATGGGAGTCTATGAAGCTGTGGGGGGGAGTAGTCGATCAATTAGCGCGTAACGAGCCAAAACTATAACAGAAACAGCTTCAACAGTGTTATCACTGCGACCGCCTCGAATTTTCCTACGTTTGAGAGGATAATCATGTCTGTAGCTGTGCATTTGAGGCCACCATAGTCGAAAACATTTAATTTTTTCACTGATCGTTTTGTCATCTTCACACTCTAGCTGATGATGTCATCACTCTAGGAAACCACACACACACTCATTATAAACGCAGAATTTGAGTACAAACCTGCTCAACTTTGAGCATTGATAGTTTAAAAACGGTAAAAGATTTTGAAAAAAGTTAAATACAAGTTTAATAGTTGAAGAGTTTGTGTACAATTTGAATGAAGTCTGTAGAAGTAGTTGAAGTTGTTGAAATTGTAGAATGTTTGTAGAAGTTTTGTAGAATGATTTGAAGTTTGTGTAATGCATTTTAATAGAGAAAATATTTGCAGAAAAAGTTGAATAATTTAATTAATAGTAGAATGTAGAAAAGTAATAGCACCCATGGCATGAATGAGCTGAATCTAGTGGTATAATTTTTTTTTTTTTTTGTGGGACAAAATTTGTAGGAGTAGTTACGCGGCAAAAAACGTACGGAAGAAGAAAAATAATAACTAGAAAATTTCTAAAGAAATTTTGAGTGTGCGTGACTCTGGCCCCGTCGTCCCCATGCATTATTACTGACACTGCTCAGCAAATTCAGTACTAGAAAAGAAATTTTGAGAGTGACGAGTGGGCTGTTGCTGGGGGTCTGTATTCAAAAAGCACACCTCAAATAGTCATTTTTAACATGTTTATTTAGACACAGGAGCAGCTAGCGCTAGCAATTAATATTAGCATGTTAACATTACAATGTTAGCGCTGATGCGCTAGCAGTTAGAATGAGCATGTCAGCATTAGAAAATGCCATTAGCATGTTAGCGGTGATGCGCTAGCAGTTATCATGAGCATGTTAACATTAGCATGTTAACTTTAGCATGTTAACATCAGCATGTTAACGTTGATGCGCTAGCAGTTAACATTAGCATGTTAACATTGGCATATTAATATTAGCAGGTTAGCATTAGCATGTTAACACTGATGCGCTAGCAGTTAGCATTAACATGTTAACATTAGCATGTTAGCATTAGCATGTTAACGCTGATGCGCTCGCAGTTAGCATTAACATGTTAGCATTAACATTTTTACATTAGCATGTTAGCTTTAGCATGTTAACGCTGATGCGCTAGCAGTTAACATTAGCATGATAACATTAGCATGTTAACATTAGCATGTTAATTACCATTAACATGTTAACATTATCATCTTAACAATTAACGTATTTAATTCCTAGTGGCTAATGTTAATTAGCAGTAATTTTAGTATTGGTCGTTAATGTTAGCAAATAGCATGTCTTTACAGCTAGGACTAATGCGCTAGCTGCTCTGCTGTCTCTGTCTGCCATTTTACACAGACAGGTTCAAATTAAGTGCCAAGAACTACAAAAATGGCCGCCGCTCGGCTTCTGTGTGCTGGCCCCTCCCCCCTCTCCTCCTTCTAGCAGGCTGAGGTTGCCAAGCAACCAGGACCAACTGTAATCAGCAGAGCAGTTACTGCACCTGTTAGAATGTCACTTAGAAATTGATAGAAAATGCTGAGACCTCCTCCCGAACAGGAAGGATTTCTGGCCAAAACCGTATTTCCAATCATTGAACCGGCTTAACTTTGAGCATCCTGTGCCCTTCCTGATCGTCTACATAGTCTATTGTGTCGATAAATGAGACAATGTGCGCCTTGGGAGCAGAGAGAGAAAACGTTACTCTGTCTGCCTCTCAGAAATTTTCCCGCTTTTTTAACATGGGAGATATAGGCTGTGGGGGCGGTGGGAGGTGGGGGGGGGGGGGTGGGGGTGGAGGTGGGGTGGGGGGGGGGGGGGGGTGGAGTCGATCATTAACATGTATCTCGAGCCAAAACTTAACCGAGACAGCTTCATCACTGCGACCGCCTCGAATTTTCCTACGTTTGAGGGAGATCATGTCTGTAGCTGTGCATTGTGCGGCCACATCGCAGTTTAACACATTTATTTTCGATGACTTTTTCTCTCCCCCTCCCACTCTAGCGATGACATCACCTCCCTAGCTCTGAAGTTTCTCGCATACACACCCTTATTTCTTTTTTGGCTTGGTTTTTGGCAATTTTTGACAAAACCGTTTGCCGAAACTCTTAGAAAAGTCATAGCAATCGATTCCCGGCCGAGCCGCTCGTTTCGATACCCGTTTTGTGTATGTGCGACAAAAACTTGGGAGGAGTAGCGTGACAAAAAAAGGGCGTAAGAATAATAAGATGAAGAAGAAGAATAGGCGCGGTGGATAACAATATGTGTGCGCTTTCAGGCACACTCAACTAGAAAACTACGCATTTCCTGCGGAAAGTGCGGTGTGTGGCCCTCTGCCGCCGCCCCAGTGGTCCACCTACTGCCCTTTTTCTGCATTGTCTTTTCCCTGTCTCTTACACTCTCTCTCCCCCCTCACATTCCTGTCGCTCTTCAGCTGTCTCTAATACTAAAGACTTGAAAAGGCCATAAGAATATATGTTAAATGTTGAAATTGGTTGAAAAGAGTAGAATAGTATGAAGTGATACATGTTGTGTAAAAATTTAGATGAAAAGGAGAATTGTAGAGAGTAAAGTATAAGTACGATCTTGGTGACTGTGTAGTTTGACTAACTCTGTAGTAGGGAGAGGTTTAATTGTGGTCGTATATAGATTGAGTTTGTTTAATGTATTTGAATGGTAATTTATTGTAGGTTGAATATTGTGAGCAGTAAGGTGATTTGTAAACCAATAGTCTTGGTGACTGTGTAGTTGAATGAAGTCTGGTAGTAGGGGTTTTAGTATAGAGGTGGAGAGACTGTCATGAGACTGTCCTGAGACCACCTGTCCAGGTGTGCAGCTCAGCCTGTATTGAATTGATCGTAGATCAGCAAGTTTTTATTGTTTGAACACGATGATGTCGATCTGTTTACCGACGTCTGTTCACGTTTTGATTCCTTTTGTGTATGTGCGACAAAAACTCTGGAGAGAGAGCGAACCGAAAACACACGGAAGAAACGGAAGACGAAGAATAGACCCTGAGGATAAAAAGAGTGTGCTCCTTCAGGAACACTCAATAAGAAGAATAAGCCCGAGAGGTTTTAAGAAGTTCTCTTTCAGGCACACTTAAATAAGCGGAGAAGAAACTAGAAAATTCTAAAGAAATTTTGAGTGTGCGTGGACTCTGGCCCGTGACTCTCCCCCATATATCACTGACACTGTTGAGTTTACATTAACTAGAAATTTTTAAAAGAAATTTTGAGTGTGCCTGCCTCTGCCCCGTCGCCCCCATACATTAATACTGAACTGCTCAGCAAATTCAGTACTAGAAAATTCCCGAGAATTTTGAGAGGGACGAGTTTGCTGTTGCCGGGGGGCTGTATTCAAACACACAATAGTCATTTTAAACATGTTTATTTAGACACAGAGCAGCTATGCTGATCTGTAGAAATTAACCTTAGCATGTTATTATTAGCATGTTAACATTAACATGTTAGCGTTGATGCGCTGACGCGTAGCAATTAAAATTAGCATTAACATGTTAGCATTAGCATGTTATCATTAACATGTTAGTGCTGATGCGCTAGCAGTTAACATTAACATGTTACCATTAGCAATTAACATTAGCATGTTAACATTACAGTTACGCTGAGTGTGCTGACACGCTAGCAATTAACATTAGCATGTTAGCGCTGATGCACTGACATGCTAGCAATTAACATTGCATGTTAGCATATAACATACCATTAACATGTTAACTAGCTGGTTAGCGTTGATGCGCTAAGAATTCGCATTAGCATGTTTGCATTAGCATGCTAACATTAGCATGTTATTGGCTGATGCGCTGACGCGTTATCACTTCATATAGCATGTTGACATTAGCATGTTAACATTAGCATGTTAGCGCTGATGCGCTGACGCGCTACTAATTAACATTAGCATGTTAATGCTGATGCGCTGACGTGCTAGCAATTAGCTTTAGCATGAGCATAACATGTTAGGATTAACATGTAGCATAACATGTTAACATAAGCAATTTTCATGTTTATCGTTAGCATGTAAATGCTAATGCGCTAGCAGTTAACATCATGTTAACATTAGTTGTTAGCGTTGATGCACTAGCAATTAACATTAGCATGTTGGCTTGTTAATATTAAATAGTTAACATTAACATGTTAGTGTTGATGTGCTAGCAATTACATAAACATCAGCTAACGCACAGCTGCTCTGCTACTCTGTAGTCATCTTAGACAGACAAGTTCCAATTAAGTGCCAAAACTGCTAGGATGGCCCTGCTCGGCTTCTCCCCTCTCTCCTCCTCTCAGCAGGCTTGAGGAGCAACCAGGAACTAATCAGCAGCAGCTAACTCCACTGTTAGAATGTCAGTTGGAAATCCTGACGAGACAGAGAGAATGCTGGAACCTCCCCTCGAAGAGGAGGATCTTTGACCAAACCATATTTCCAATCATTGAACCGGCTTAACTGAAGCAGGGTGAGCCCTTCCTGAAAGTCTACATAGTCGTTTTGTGTCGATAATGAAGAAATTTGCCCTTAGACAATTGAGAGAAACGTTACTTCTGCTTCCTCCAGAAAATTTCCCGCCTTTTAAACATGGAGTTCAATGTCAAACCAAAACTCTAAAGCCACAGCTTCAACAGTGTTATCACTGGCGACGTTTCTAGCTATAAATATTTTTGTTGCTTCACATTGCGGCCACAGTCGCAGTTTACAAATTTATTTTTCGACAACTTTTTCTCTCCCTCTCCAGTGTAGTGATGACATCAGCCACTCTAGCTAGGAAAGTTCTCGCAATACACACCTATTCATTTTTGCCATCGTTTTGGCAAAACCGTTTGCTAAAACTCTAGAAAAGTCATAGCAATCAATTCCC
>NW_020856024.1:50346-87451 GCF_000972845.2 Larimichthys crocea
GGGGGGGAGTAGTCGATCAATTAGCGCGTAACGAGCCAAAACTATAACAGAAACAGCTTCAACAGTGTTATCACTGCGACCGCCTCGAATTTTCCTACGTTTGAGGGGATAATCATGTCTGTAGCTGTGCATTTGCGGCCACAGTCGCAGTTTACACATTTATTTTTCGATGACTTTTTCTCTCCCCCTCCACTCTAGCGATGACATCACTCACTCTAGCTCTGGAAAGTTCTCGCAATACACACCCTTTCATTTTTTGGCTTGGTTTTTGGCAATTTTTGACAAAACCGTTTGCCGAAACTCTTAGAAAAGTCATAGCAATCGATTCCCGGCCGAGCCGCTCGTTTCGATACCCGTTTTGTGTATGTGCGACAAAAACTCTGGGAGGAGTAGCGTGACAAAAAAAGGGCGTAAGAATAATAAGATGAAGAAGAAGAATAAGCGCGGTGGATAACATATAGTGTGCGCTTTCAGGCACACTCAACTAGAAAACTGCATTTCCTGCGGAAAGTGCGGTGTGGGTGCCCTCTGCCGCCGGCCCCAGTGGTCCACCTACTGCCCTTTTTCTGCATGTCTTTTCCCTGTCTCTTACACTCTCTCTCCCCCTCACATTCCTGTCGCTCTTCAGCTGTCTCTATACTATAAAGCTTGAAAAGGCCATAAGAGATATATGTTAAAAATGTTGAAATTGGTTGAAAAGAGTAGAATAGTATGAAGTGATACAATGTTGTGTAGAAATTTAGATGAAAAGGTAGAATTGTAGAGAGTAATAGTAATAGTACAAGATCTTGGTGAACTGTGTAATTTGACTGAACTCTGTAGTAGAAGGAGAGGTAGTTTAAATTGTAGGTCTGTATATAGATTTGAAGTTTGTTTAATGTATTTGAAATGGTAAAATATTTGTAGAAAAAGTTGAATAATTTGTAGAGCAGTAATAGTAGAATTTAGTAAAACAATAGTCTTGGTGAACTGTGTAGTTTGAATGAAGTCTGTAGTAGTAGGAGAAGTAGTTTAAAGTGTAGATGGAGAGACTGTCATGAGACTGTCCTGAGACTCACCTGTCCAGGTGTGCAGCTCAGCCTGTATTGATTGATTGATCGTAGATCAGCAGATTTTTATTGTTTGAACACGATGATGTCGATCTGTTTACCGAGCGTCTGTTCACGTTTTGATTCCCGTTTGTGTATGTGCGACAAAAACTCTGGGAGGAGAAGCGAACCGAAAACACACGGAAGAAACGGAAGACGAAGAATAAGCCTGAGAGATAAAAAGAGTGTGCTCCTTCAGGCACACTCAATAAGAAGAATAAGCCCGAGAGGTTTTAAAGAATGTTCTCTTTCAGGCACACTCTATAATAAGCGGAAGAAGAACTAGAAAATTTCTAAAGAAATTTTGAGTGTGCGTGACTCTGGCCCGTGACTCTCCCCCATATATCACTGACACTGTTGAGTTTACATTATACTAGAAATTTTTAAAAGAAATTTTGAGTGTGCCTGACTCTGGCCCCGTCGCCCCCATACATTAATACTGACACTGCTCAGCAAATTCAGTACTAGAAAATTCCCGCAGAAATTTTGAGAGTGACGAGTTTGCTGTTGCCGGGGGGCTGTATTCAAACAGCACAATAGTCATTTTTAACATGTTTATTTAGACACAGGAGCAGCTAGTGCTGATCTGTAGAAATTAACCTTAGCATGTTATCATTAGCATGTTAACATTAACATGTTAGCGTTGATGCGCTGACGCGTTAGCAATTAACATTAGCATTAACATGTTAGCATTAGCATGTTATCATTAACATGTTAGTGCTGATGCGCTAGCAGTTAACATTAACATGTTACCATTAGCAATTAACATTAGCATGTTAACATTACCATGTTACGGCTGATGTGTGCTGACACGCTAGCAATTAACATTAGCATGTTAGCGCTGATGCACTGACATGCTAGCAATTAACATTAGCATGTTAGCATTAACAAATACCATTAACATGTTAACATTAGCATGTTAGCGTTGATGCGCTAAGAATTCGCATTAGCATGTTTGCATTAGCATGCTAACATTAGCATGTTATTGCTGATGCGCTGACGCGTTATCACTTCATATTAACATGTTGACATTAGCATGTTAACATTAGCATGTTAGCGCTGATGCGCTGACGCGCTACTAATTAACATTAGCATGTTAATGCTGATGCGCTGACGTGCTAGCAATTAGCTTTAGCATGTTAGCATTAACATGTTAGGATTAACATGTTAGCATTAACATGTTAACATTAGCAATTTTCATGTTATCGTTAGCATGTAAATGCTAATGCGCTAGCAGTTAACATTAGCATGTTAGCATTAGTATGTTAGCGTTGATGCACTAGCAATTAACATTAGCATGTTGGCTTGTTAATATTAATATGTTAACATTAACATGTTAGTGTTGATGTGCTAGCAATTAACATAACATCAGCTAACGCACTAGCTGCTCTGCTATCTCTGTATGTCATCTTAGACAGACAAGTTCCAATTAAGTGCCAAAACTGCTAAGATGGCCGCTGCTCGGCTTCTCCCCTCTCTCCTCCTTCAGGCAGGCTTGAGGAAGCAACCAGGAACTAATCAGCAGCAGCTAATCTGCACCTGTTAGAATGTCAGTTGGAAATCCTGACAGAGACAGAGAGAAAATGCTGAGACCTCCCCTCGAAGAGGAAGGATCTTTGACCAAACCATATTTCCAATCATTGAACCGGCTTAACCTGAAGCAGGGTGAGCCCTTCCTGAAAGTCTACATAGTCGTTTTGTGTCGATAAATGAAGAAATGTGCCCTTAGGAGCAATTGAGAGAAACGTTACTTCTGCTTTCCTCCAGAAAATTTCCCGCCTTTTTAACATGGGAGTCTATGTCAAAGCCAAAACTCTAAAGCTCACAGCTTCAACAGTGTTATCACTGCGACGTTTCTAGCTATAAATTATTTTTGTTGCTTCACATTTGCGGCCACAGTCGCAGTTTACAAATTTATTTTTCGACAACTTTTTCTCTCCCTCTCCAGTGTAGTGATGACATCACGCACTCTAGCTCAGGAAAGTTCTCGCAATACACACCTATTCATTTTTTGCCATCGTTTTTGGCAAAACCGTTTGCTGAAACTCTTAGAAAAGTCATAGCAATCAATTCCCGGCCGAGCCGCACGTTTTGATACCTGTTTTGTGTACGTGCGACAAAAACTCTGGGAGGAGTAGCAAGACAAAAAAAGGGCAGAAGAATAATAAGCGCGGTGGATAACATATAGTGTGCTCTTTCAGGCACACTCAAATATCCTTACTGATATTGTAATAACATTTTTACCGATAATGTAATACCTTATTACATTATTGGGAATTTATTACAGTTTCAGGAGGTTTTTTTTTTTTTTTTCAAAACTGATTATGTAATACTTGACAGATAATGTAATATATATGTTCATTTTCAGTCCAGAGTTCTATATTTTGTGTTTTGAGAATCTAAGAATGTTATATACATGGGATTTGAATTAACAGAAAGACTATTGGGTTAAATTGCAGACCTTGAGTACCATACAGCCATATGCAAATGTGCATATACGCAGGGACATGCAACTATATCCTGGTCTTACTGAGTGGGTGATGGACTTAGCTCCTTGGGAGACCAGAATTCCAACTCAGATAAGCTTCCGACCATTTATGAGTGGATATGTAGGCCTTTGTTTATGTCAGGTGTCATGTAATGTGTATGAATGCTTATGTATATCCTCTTCAAATAAAGTGTTACTGAAAGTTGTTTTGTTGGTTTGTGGTTGTTTTCATGAGGTAGTGATTTGTTGGAAATCTGTGAAGAGGTATGTTTAGGGAAGAGTTACCTGGGGTTACCCAGTGCTGCTCAGAAGCTTATCTGAGCTGGAATTCTGGTCTCCCAAGGAGGAAAGTCCATCACCCACTCAGTAAGACCAGGATGTAGTTGCATGTCCCTGCGTATCTGCACATGTGCATATGGCTGTATGGTACTCAAGGTCTGCAATTTAACCCAATAGTCTTTCTCTTAATTCAAATTCTGTGTATATAACATTCTTAGATTCTCAAAACACAAAATGTAGAACTGTAGACTGAAAATGAACATATATTACATTATCTGTCAAGTATTACATAATCAGTTTTGAAAAAAAAAAAACCTCCTGAAAATGTAATAAATTCCCAATAATGTTGGTAAGGTATTACATTATCAGTAAAACTGTTATTACAATATCAGTCAGGATATTAATTATTACTATAATAATTATTACACTATAGGGTGCTATAAACCTTAATATCATCCTAACAGGTGAGTTCTATATACTATATCTATCCATAGAAATTCACCCTCAGTACAGTTGTCATGAATAGGGAAATTAGCTATAGAGACCAAAACTTTTTTGTATTTCTGCTATGAAGTTGGACATTTTAACATGGCCAAAGAGTAGGCAGATTTACTTGTTGTGTAGCCAGCCTCAAGTGGACATCTGAACTGCAATTTTTGGCACTTCTGATTGGCTTCATTTCACAGCTACAGAGGCTGCATATAATACATAGATGCACATTATGAGACGTATATTATGGGTGAAATTAGCAGCACCATGGCTGAGCATTTCTGATTTCTGAAGAGTGATGAGGTTGTTACAGTTGACTGTTTATCATTGAAACAAAGTGCATTATTCTATGTGTTGGAAGAGTGATTGATTTAAAAGTGAGTGTAGTACCTAAAGTCACACAATGTTTTGTGACTTTTCAGTGGTGTAACTGGGAAACTAGGGATGCTTGTATTCATAGAACTAGATCACAAAAGTGTGATCTTTTTGCAACTTCATTATTAATGAAAAATGAAACAGGAGACATACTGTATACCATGGAAAAATATTTTCAGTGTCAAACATATACAGTTTACAGACAAACACAATGTATGTACAGAACGTGCAGGTTTGTAGAGAAGTACTGTTAGAACAACTTATCAAAAACAAACAGAGGTTTTGACATTTTGTATCAGGTGGCGTGCAGAAAAGAAAAGTGTCTGTCAGAGGAGGAAAACAAAGGTTTCAGTCCCATCGGCAAAAGGTTAACAGGGTTACCAGTTCCAGTCCATTAAATACTGAAATGTAACTAGACTAATTTTTTTCACAAAAAGTAGCACAAGCTGAATTCCAGTGGTGGAAGAAGTACTACAGATTTTAAGTAAGTAATAATGTAACTCAATTACAAGTAAAGTACTGCATTGAATATAGTACTTAAGCAAAAAGCATTAGCATCAAAGTACCAAAAGTAAAAGTACCGATTATGCACTAATGGCCCATTTCACAATACATTTTTACATTACTGATGCAATCATAACTATAACTTAATTCTTAATAACATATCACTGAAATGGTTAATTGACTTCTCATCTGATCAGCAATCTGTCATATAAATGTGAAGCATGGCTTTATGGATGACTCTGATCAGTGTTTTCTTCCCAACCTCTGTCTTATTTTGAGAGTTTCTTTCTAACAGTTGTGTTGCCCACACAATAGGAGCAGTTTCAGGGCTAAAGGGAGCCTTGAAATCAATGATTTGGGAGAGAAAAGCCAGTTATGCACACATTCCTTGCTTTGTTAACTGTGCATAAGAATATGGTGAGTATAGAGAGCTGGACTTGCAATGTAAAGCTGTGATAAAATTGATGAAAACAAAAAACTTTATTTACTTCACAGTTAATAGGCAGAAGCAATATTAATAGTAATTTGGTCTCTTTGACTTGGAAGCAATTGTGAAAAGACCCAAGAGAGGAGGAGGAGGAGGTGGACCAGGCATGATAAGGATGAAAAAGGCATAAAGAAATGTCAGAAGATTTGTCCTTGTTACATGTTGTGTAATGTTTAGCACGATGCTACTAGACCTTAGCTAATATTGTTGTTGCTGCTAATGTCATTCTGTCATAATGACATCAGGGGTCAGAAGGGGAAAATGGAAATGCTTTTATTTTAAACTTATGTACTTTTTTATGTATTGTTACAATTATGGCTAAGATGTGCTATTTCTAAAAGTTTAAAAATTTTATTTGATTTCTGAAAATCATCTTGCCCCCACTGCCTTGCAACCCCCACTTTGGCAACCAGTGAATTACTTCACCAGGAAATACCAGTTCAATTCCCAGTATTTAAGCCTGTGCATGTTATAAACTGTACATTGTGACCTTCCCAGTTTGTAATACAGTGGTCCCTAGTTTATCGCGGGGGATACGTTCTAAAAATAACCCGCAATAGACGAAATCCACGAAGTAATCAGCTTTATTTTTTACAATTATTATACACGTTTTAAGGCACTTTTATATACTTTTCTCAGACAGGCATTAACATTTTCTCACATTTCTCTCTTATTTAAACTCTCTCAAAGTTCAAACTTTCGCAGATTTAACAAAAACAAGTACAATACTGTATTAGTAAATGAAGCCGTATTTCACAGTTCTTCTGACGGTGCCTCTTTGTCCTGGTGCCACTCCGCTGTAACGTCTTTTTCCTCTGAAGGCCTTGGTGCAGGTGTTTTTTTCGTAGTGCAGAACATACAACGCATTTTGTACAGTACTCCCTTAGCCAATCAGGACGCCGAACACAATGCGCGTTCATACTGTACAGTACGTTGTAAAAAAAAGCATGCAAAATTACACCAAAAAAAATAAACAGCGAGGCCACGAAAGGTGAACCGCGTTATAGTGAGGGACAACTGTAATACAGCTGGCTTGTCCAGTAAAACATTGATTAATATCTACAAATAATAAAGACAATTTGAATGAGAAGGGCAGTGATAGGTGGTAAGACCTTCTTGAATCAGGGAAACGGACCAGAAACCAAAAGTGGGCTGTAACTCTGACCAACTCTTAAAAATATGAATACTTTCTCAAAATGATGATTTCCACAAGAATGTTTCCATGATCTCTGAAGTGAACTGACGGTTCAAGGTTTCCTGGTACCAACTCTGAAGAATTCAGAGCAGATCCAGCTCTGCTCCAGCAGCAAACTGTTTTATTTCTCTTTTAGATATTAAAAAGGAGAAAAAGGGCCACAGCAGCTGTAGGAAATTACTTGACACTATTGAGCCATGTCATATCAAGATTCTGTTAACCCAAATAACAAAAAGATTTTTTTTTTTTTTTCCAGGTTTCATAAAATGGAGTTAATGGAATACAGTTTGTGGTGCTTGCAGGACTGAAATGTTACATTTATATTTAAAGAGTACCCAGTACCCAGTCTCATAATCCTGTTTGGGCTACCACCTTCATGGGACTTCACGTCCTGCAGCAGTGATGTAGAATTGCAATGTAGAATAACATGACATCACAGCTTGTTATGACATGTCAAACGATTCACGATTGTACTCTAGTCTAATAATTAAAGATAAAAATATCAAATTTCTTATAAAATATATGCATGAAAAATTGGCAAAAAGTAAATAATTTAAACAGAGGGCAGCTGTCTGATGTCACACCTCAGAAATAATGGCTTATTGAGTGTGCCTGAAAGAGCACACTCTTTAAAACCTCTCAGGCTTATTGAGTGTGCCTGAAAGAGCACACTCTTTAAAACTTCTCGGCCTTATTCCGATTATTGAGTGTGCCTGAAAGAGCACACTCTTTAAAACCTCTCAGGCCTACGACACTCGTCAACTATTGTTCTTCTGCGTGTTTCTTCCTATTATTATTAGTGACGAGTGCCGTGTTTCTTTTAATTATTCATCTTCCACCCTGAGGACCCCAACAAATTATATATCAAAACGTGCATCTTGATCCCGAATCCCGTGCTATTACTTTTCTAAGACATTCGTGAGTTTTTCGCAAATTTATTCGCGAAAAATTTCATATTGAAATGAATGGGAAAGCCCGAAAAAAAAAAAAAACATTTTAACAGACATTTTCAACTGCTCTGGCATACTTTCAACGAGAGACTTCATTTAAACTTTAAAACGTAGGTACGCTTGCCTTCTCTTCAGGGATTCACTACAGTCATCGACAGCTTTTACCATTTTTAAACTATCAAGGCTTAAAGTTGAGCAGGTTTTTAGTCAAATTTCTGGGTTTATAATGGGTGTGTATGTGGCGGAATGTTTGTGCTACAGTGGATGACATCATCAGCTAGAGTGAGGAGCAGGGAGAAAAATCAGTGAAAAAATAAAACGTATTCGACTACTGTGGCCTCAAATGCACCACTACAGACACGATTTATACATAGAAAGGTAGGAAAATTTGTCATCTCACTCACATTCGCCTGCTAAAACTGTCAGAAATTTGTCATCTCACTCACATTCGCCTGCTAAAACTGTCAGATATATCGTGGTGGGAGACGCAAAGATGTGGCAGCAACCCCCATCAGCAGCCTCATAGACTGCCATGTTAAAAAGGCGGGAAATTTTCTGGAGGAAAGCAGAACTTACATTTCTCTGAATAGCTGTAAAGGGCACATTTCTTCACTTATCGACACAAAACAAATATGTAGACGTTCAGGAAGGGCTCAGCATGCTCCAAGTTAAGCTGGTTCAACGACTGGAAATACGGTTTGGCCAGAGATCCCTCCTCTTCGAGGGGTCGTCTCAGCATTTTCTCTCTTTCTCTGTCAGCATTTCCAACTGACATTTTAACAGGTGCAGGTGCTGCTCTACCGATTGGCAGTTGGTCCTGCCTGAAGGAGGAGAGGGGGGAGGGGCTATTTCCAAAAGGCAGGCAGAGCGGAAGGGAGAAGCCAGCAGGCAGAAACCCAGTTTAGCAGTTACTGACACTTAATTTAAACTTGTCTCTCTAAAATGGCAGACAGAGACAGCAGAGCAGCTAGCACCAACGCGCTAGCTGTAAAGACATGCTAACTGCTAACATTAGCGGCCAATGCTAAAATTAGCATTAGCCACAAAGACTTAAATACATGCTAATGCTAACATGCTAATGTTAATTGCTAGCACGTCAGTGCTAGCCACTAATTTTTAGTCACTAAGAATACATGCTACTTTATAACATGCTAACATGCTTATGATAACATGCTCTGTGTCTAAATAAACATGTTAAAAATGACTATTTGAGGTGTGCTTTTTGAATACAGACCCCCGGCAACAGCCCACTCGTCAGTCTCAAAATTTCTGCAGGAATGTTCTAGTTTAAAACCTCTCAGGCTTATTCTTCGTCTTCCATTTGTCTTTTCTTTTTCTAAGAGTTTCGGCAAGTTTTCGGCAAGAGTTTTCATTAGCAGTAACATTTCAAAAGTAACGTTTCTCTGAATTGCTCCCAAGGGCACATTTCTTCACTTTATCAACACAAAATGCCTATGTAGACATTCAGGAAGGGCACAGGATGCTCCCAGTTATGTCAGTTCAATGATTGGAAATACAGTTTGGCCAGCAATCCTTCCTGTTCGAGGGAAGGTCTCAGCATTTTCTCTCTGTCTCTGTCAGCATTTCCAACTGACATTCTAACAGGTGCAGTAACTGCTCTCCTGATTAGAGTTGGTCCTGGATGCTTGGCAACCTCAAGCCTGCCTGAAGGAGGAGAACGGGGAGGGGCCAGCAGGCAGAAGCCAGCAGGCAGAAGCCGAGCGGCGGCCATTTTAGCAGTTATTGGCACTTCATTTGAATTTGTCTGTCTAAAATGACAGACAAAGATGACGCTAACATGCTAATGTTAACATGTTAATTGCTAGCGCATCAGCCCTAACATGTTAATGCTAACATGCTAATGTTAATTGCTAATGTTAACATGCTAATGTTAATTGCTAGCGCATCAGCGCTGACATGGTAATGCTAACATGCTAATGTTAACATGCTCCTGTGTCTAAATAAACATGTTAAAAATGACTATTTGAGGTGTGCTTTTTGAATACAGACCCCCGGCAACAGCCCACTCGTCACTCTCAAAATTTCTTTTCTAGTACTGAATTTGCTGAGCAGTGTCAGTAATAATGTATGGGGGCGACAGGGCCAGAGTCAGGCACACTCAAAATTTCTTTAGAAATTTTCTAGTTCATTTCCTAATACAGTGCTGGAGTGCGTGGAAGTGCTAAAATAATTCCTCAAGTGGCCACTTGAGACAGGCTGCAGACATTAGTCAAGTTCCAAGTGGCCGTATCAAAATGTCCAACTTCACAGCAGAAATAAACATGTTTACAGCCTGGTTCACAAAATGGTTTTGGTCTCTATAGCTTATTAGTTTTATTTTTTTTTATTAGATTTTTCGGGTGATATTAAGGCTGGATGATATAGGCTGGATGATATAAGGCTTGTGCATAATTAACAGTGTGACCGCTTGATTGACAGGTACGTGCCGTTACAGATGGCTTATTAGAGCACCCAGGCGTCATTTGACCTGCCTCATGTCTGCTGATGATCCACGTCTTTGCCAATATTGAGATTAGACGGGAGGCCAAAGAAGCAGTACATTCACATGGCAGCACATATTTTCGGCCTCAAGACATTGCTTCAGAAACCTACGAGTGACATCACTCAGGCTCTGTCCATTCTTTATAATTCTTTATGCAGTATAATTATATACTCAAGGTCAATGATATTCTTTTGAAAATATTCAGCATCAGCATTCACAAACATTTTCCATATTATGACATTGCTTCATCAAATTATCAACCATTTTCATAGGTTCCTTTTCTTTGGAAGAAAACGTTCTGGCCCACATCTCTGTCCAATGCTTTCTGTTTCTCATCTCCTTCTCTCTCATGTTTATCCAGACGCTTCTTTCGTACTTTCTTTCTTTCTTCCCCATTTTACCTTTTCTTTTACCCTTTCTTTCCACTTCACCCAAAAAAAGTAATTAAAACAAGGTTTGCAACTACTGATTCTTTTTGTTGCAGATAAATCTGACAATAATTTTGTCTATTAATCATGTGGTTTATGAAATTACAGAAAAGTTAAATAGCCCATCGCAGTCACCTAGAGCCCAAAGCAACATCTCTAAATCTCTCTTTATTCAGTTCACAGTGGACTAAAACAAAGAAACAGCTAGCCGTCATATTTGAAGAGCTGAAACTTGAGTGAACCACTGAAAAATAAAGTGATTATCAAAATATATCTATTTTCTGTTTGTCTTACTAATAAATTAATTGATTACACACTTATTTGCTGGATTTGCAGTTACTTATTTAGGGTGATGATGATGCTTCAAAGGCAACCTAGTACTGACAGCAGTACAGGAATTGCTTCATATACAAATTAATGAAAAATGTAATTAAAGGTGCAAGCAGCGATGGTCGGGCCCTCACACGTGCGCACGTCGAAATGTGCGCATGTGGTAATGTGCATAGATCGCCACGCCCACACAGTTTCCCCAAAATTCATAATTTTGATAACTTTCACTCAGTACGTCTCAATGAACACACCTACCAAGTTTGAAGTCAATGAGGTAAAATCCCTAGGAGGAGTTTGTTCAAACATGACCCCTTGTCAACCAGCCCAAAACAGCAAAAGTGGCGATTTTCATTCTTGAATATCTGACTTCCTGTTCATTGTAGCCCATTGCTCCAAGAGACTTTTTTGTAGGTCCATGTTCTATAATTCGGCTGAGTTTCGTGACTCTGTGTCCAAAACTGTGGCGGGGCTGTTCCAAAGAAAAATTCAAGGGGGCGCTATAGAGCGCTTTTGCCACGCCCCCTAATTAATTATGCAGCCAAATTGTGTATAATATTGGTCTTAACAACCACAAGAAGTTTCAGACAGCTCTGACAAAGTATATGATAGCCCAACACTTTTGCCCGAAAATCAGCCCAAAAGTAAATGGAGTCTCATTTTTTTCCGAAAAGATCGGCAGCGTTGGCTTTGACGCGCCGTCACGGCCACGCCCTCTGATGAAACATTGTGATTTTGATAACTTTTTATTGTCGAGGCCTTGAGAAAACACACACCAAGTTTCAAGCACATCGGATGAAATCCCTAGGAGGAGTTCGTTCAAATGCGACCCCTGGAAATGACCCCAAAAACACGAAAGGTCCAAATTTGACAAAAATTGGACGCCGTACGCTTCACTGTAGCCCGGGGCACCAAGAGGCTTTTTTGTGCGTCTCGTTATGTTACATACTCCCTCCAAATTTCGCACACGTGGATGAAACCGTGGCGAAGGGCCCCTCTGAAAACACATCTAGGTGGCACTGTCGAGCCATATGCGTACGTCCATGTGCGAGACCCCCAAAATGCGTAATTTTATGCCCGACATTGGGGGGGTAGGCGAATTTTCATGAGTTTTCGAGGGGATATCGGCCATCGAAAATGCCATTTACTTTTAAACGTCGTTCAGCGTTAGAAATCCAATAGAGCCTTGCCCCAGCCGTGCTAATTAGGGCCCGAACACACGGTGCGAGGCCCTATCGAATTGCAAGTGTTTATTATTTACACCCCCGAATGTCAGGTGTAAAATTACGTATTTTGGGGGTCTCACACATGGACATACGCATATGTATCGACAGCGCCACCTAGGTGTGAGTTTTTGGTGGTGCCCCTCGCCACAGTTTCATCCACGTGTATGAAACTTGGAGGGAGGATGTTACATGCCCAGACGCACAAAAAAGTCTCTTGGTGCCCCAGGCTACAGTGAAGCGTACGGTGTCCAATTTTTGTCAAATTTGGACTTTTCAGGTTTTAGGCTCATTTCCAGGGGTCGCATTTGAACAAACTCCTCCTAGG
The DNA here is from genome assembly GCF_000972845.2 of Larimichthys crocea. Classification (NCBI taxonomy): domain Eukaryota; kingdom Metazoa; phylum Chordata; class Actinopteri; family Sciaenidae; genus Larimichthys; species Larimichthys crocea. The sequence goes on from NW_020856024.1 coordinate 63,011, forward strand.
GATTTTATCCGATGTGCTTGAAACTTGTGTGAGAACATGTGTGTTCTCAAGGCCTCGACAATGAAAAGTGATGTTGTGGTTATTAAGACCAATATTATGCATAATTATTAAGGGGGCGGGGCTAAAGAGTTCTATAGTGCCCCCTTGAATTTTTCTTTAGAACAGCCCCGCCACAGCTTTTGACACAGAGTTATGAAACCTCAGCCTTATTGTAGAAGATGGCAAGACCTACAAAAAAGTCTCTTGGGCTACAATGAACAGGAAGCCAGATATTTAATCATGAAAATCACCATTTTTGGTGTTTCTGTCTAGTTGAGAAGGGGTCATATTTGAACGAACTTCTCCTAGGGATTTTATCCGATGTGCTTGAAACTTTGCGTGTGTGTTCTCAAGGCCTCGACAATGAAAAGTTATCAAAATCACAATTTTCATCAGAGGGCGTGGCCATGACGGTGCGTAAAAGTCAACGCTGCCGATTTTTTCGAAAAAAAATGAGACTCCATTTACTTTTGGGCTGATTTTCGGGCTAAAGTGTTGGGCTATCATATACTTTGTCAGAGCTGTCTGAAACTTCTTGTGGTTGTTAAGACCAATATTATGCACCATTCGACATGCGCACATTTTGACATGCGCACATTTCGACGTGCGCATGTCAAAATGTGCGCATGTCGAAATGTGCCCGACCATCACTGCTTGCAGCTTAAATTTTTCCATTCAAATTGTTTTCCACACACAAAATGAGAAAATTAGACCCATAAGCATAACTGATAATGGCATTCATATTAATATAACCCTCTCAATTCCCATCCCTACACCAACCCTGAATTATTTTAGCCTGTGTGGACATTTTACCTCTAGCCCCTGTGGAATGTACTGCTGTTTAAATGATGTCAAGCAGTATGAGCCAGCCCCGGTTCTAGGCAGGCAGATATGAGGGGGCAGTCAGAAATGTTAAGGGGGCATCATGTGTACAGACCATACTCCAGCACTTTTTGTGCTTATAGTAATGGCGTTTTTATTCATTGAATCTCTCCAAACTGAACATGCCTAGGCCAGTCAATTCAAACACTTTGCTAATTATGCAATTAATTATGAAATTTCAGGTTGCTATCACAGATTTTCCTAAGGGGCCTATTCTCCCATCTGCGCGCAATTCTTTTTACGCACAATTACGCGCTTTTACGCGTATTCTGCACTGTGGTCTTCCAACACGCCCCAACGCTTAACTTCAGAATTAAGGCGGACTCTCAAAAGAGGTGCCATTTATTCAAAACACAGGGAAATTTTGATCACGCCCTCATTTGATGTGGTTAATCCTAAAACATGGAATGTGTACCTCTGTGTTAATGGTGGCAATATCAGTGCAATCACTGGAGTGCACAATCAATACCGAAACGGCAGAAGAGGAGTTATTGCCAAATTTGCATTCATGTACACATATGTAAGACGAAATACTATTAAGAAGAAATATTTTATCTGGATATATATTTTAAAAAAATTGTCCATATCACACAGCACTAGCTTGAGGAGCTCTTTGTTAAAAAGCCCTAGTGGTTTGATCACATTAACCCTTAAACAAAAAAACAAAAAAAAAACTCTGACACATTTGGCCAATCAAGCCTCCTCCAGGGAGTCAAAACTTTTTTTACTACAAATAATTTTGTCAACTCGTAGCAGCCAGCGTATAAATTATGTGAGCATATGAAAATTTGCTTTCTCAACTTCTAAATTTTGATTTGAGGGGGCAAGACATTTATTTAAGGGGGCACTGCCCCCTCTTGCCCCTGCCTAGAACCGGCCCTGGTATGAGCTTTCCTATTAGTTATTAATGTATAAATGCTTTATAACAGTTCAGTTAAATGATTAGAGAGGCAATTTAATGTGTGAAGTATCATGTTACAAATTATTTAAGCAAAAAAATATAAGCTGCTAAATGTCTGCTGGTATCCATTTTTTTTATGCAGCTCTGAAGGAGCTCAGGATTTACCAGCTTCTTTACTTGACTGTGCCTGTGAATAACACAGAACATTCATTAACATTAACAGCAAACACCAGCAGTGGAAGAGCATACAGTCATAAATGTGCACACATGTGGACACACACATACACAACCAAATGCATATTCTGATTATTTTTTTTAATAATTTGACTTTTATTTTGTTTTTTCAGTCACTTTTACTAATATATCACTAATATATCATTATTTTATTAAAAATGTGAATGATAACGTTCAGAAATATATATTATTGGGGGGAAAAATATATATTAATATACTTAATATGTATATTGTCTTGAGTTTCTTTTCTTACTGGCTTCATGGCTTATGTTAGGCACTTTTGAATTGAACTTTGAATTAAACTTTTTGAAATAAACTTGCCTTGTCTATTAGTGAAAGTATGAAATGTTAACTTCAGACTGCAGGTTGTGCACAGAGGAAGGATGGTAAAAGGGAAAATCTAAACTATTGAACTTTAAAGATTAGTTTGAGCTGAACGTATTGATAATCGCCTAAACATTATCTGGGATAGAGCTGCTCAGTCAGTGTTTTTTCGGTCAATTAAATGATTAATTAGTGAACCGACTGACAGTAACTCACCCAGCAGTCCTTCAAACTGCTCGATGGCCAGCACCGCGTTGTCCTGTGTGCTGTGGTGGAGGTGGTTCGGCATCTTGGTCATGTTCCATGGCATGGACCGGCACAGAGGGATCCGCACCGACTCACAGGACGCCGCCCGGACCGCAGCTGGCCACGGTACGCAGGACACGGCCAGCAGAAACACATACAGCCTCGGAGAGAGCATGTCGATCAGGGGAGATACTGCAGTCACAGCAGCGCTGTCGGTGCTCCGGTGAGGTTCACGGTGAGTTAAATCCAAATAGGAAGGTGATTTTCCTGCTATTACTGCTGTCCGATCTGCGGGCAGTTCTAGAAGGCAGGAGGAGCTGATTTCTTATTCAGACTTTCACGTCCTCCTCTTCCTCTATCCCTCCTTCTCGACTCAAACCCCCTCTACTGCTTTCCTCACCTCTTCCTTCTTTTTTTCCCCTCTCTCTTCTCCTCTCATGTTCTCCATACTAAAATCTAGATTACCTTGAGATAAAAAGTAAACAGCCAAGCCGTTAAAAGCTCATAGACGTGTTTGTCATTACATTTGACAAATTCAGTGGTTTGTACTCACATCAATTATTATAGTAATTATGAATATAATATGATCCAGTTTAACTTAAATCAGTGAAACAACTGCTGGGTGTTAGATTTGGGGTTAAAGATGAGTTACCTTGGTTATGGGAACGCTCTGAAACTTTATAATAACTCTCAATAAAATCATGAATGTAGCCTGATTGATCCCTTAATGCTGAAATCTTTGATTATAACAGAAGTGTACTTGATAAATCTGAAGTGAACCCCAACTGATCAGACGAGATCTCTGGTTAATATATGCCTAGTCAGGCATGGCATTGGTTGAAGATGCAGTCACATCTCCCTTACTAAAAACTTGATGATTTGCTGCCGCTGTGCATCTGTGTCTCTCTATCTCCATCACAGGTTCCACTGCTACTGTAATCATTTTATCATTCATTGTAATTCATTGTCATTTTGTCAGTCATTATAACTGTACAATATGTCTCTGTATATTTGCTCTGTACACGTGACATCCATTGCACGTCTGTCCGTCCTGGGAGAGGGATCCCTCCTCTGTGGCTCTTCCTGAGGTTTCTTCCACCTTTTTTCCCTGTTAAAGGTTTTTTATGGGCAAGTTTTTCCTCACTCGAACCGAGGGTCTAAGGACAGAGGGTGTCACTCCCTGTACAGATTGTAAAGCCCTCCGAGGCAAATGTACTTTGTGGCTTTGGGCTGTACAAATAAAATGTGATTTGATTTGATTTAATATCTTAATCTGGTTGCAAACATGTCTGAAGTTGAACTGTCTTTGTAGTCTGTCATTTATTGGCAGAAAGGGAACATATTTGTTTTCAGTGACATATAATCACCTTATGAAATGAGTTATGTTTTTATTAACTTTTGAGCATTTTTATTAATTTACAGTGTATAGGGCAGTTTCTAGCTGTTTGGTGGCCTTATGCAAACTGGGGGAGAGATTCCTAACTTTTTCAGATGATCTATGGTGATGCAAAGTCTGTTACATTTTAAGAGGAAAACAGGCTGGAGTACATTAATAAATGCAACAGATGCAGCATGTTCCTGAAAAATGTTTCATTAGAAAACAAGGTGACACAAAAACTCTCGCCATCAATCCAAACCAGTGAAACAGAATTAACTTAAGTTACTTAAATGAATATAAATACAATAGACCAGCCTCCATATTAATGTGCAAACAACTTGAAAAAATAATAGATATTTCAGGTAAGAAACATTGATATGTGGGGTGTCGTGTAGCTCAGTCAGTAGACTATGCAACCCGTGTACAAAGGCTCACTCCTTGCCATGGTGGCCCAGGGTTTGAATCCGACCTGTGGCTCTTCCCATGCATGTCATGAGAGACCTGTAGGAGGACCTTACTAATAGAAGTGACTAAATTCTATTCTATTTCTATTCCTTATTTGCAGAAATCTGTGAGTGTTGTTAGGATGATTGCCATGGTTCTGAACAAAGGAAAGAGGCACATTACAAACAAGTCATAAGTCTATGCTTTAAATCATGTTAAATACTGTATGTACAATTAAAGTACCATAATGAGTTCAAATAATAATCTGTCAAACATAGTTAATTGAACAACACCATCAAAAATCATCTTCATGTAGTTCAACATAATGTCGAAGTAGAAAGAAATGCTTACTTACATTAAGGAATCATCAAAGGACACATTGAGAACAAACATTTAAAATGCTGCCATGTTGGATGTACTGCTTCTTCCGCCTCCAGGTTAATCTAATGATCAGCGAAGATGAGGATCATTGCGGACATATGGCTCTAATAAGCCATCTGTAATGGCACTTACCTGTCAATCAAAGCAGCCACCCTGTTTATGTGTAACTTTAAGCCTTACTTTAATTTGAATGGGTGAGTTCAAACAATACAGTTGTCATGAACTGGCAAATTAGCTATATAGACCAAAACTGTTTTGTCAACCAGGCTGTAATCCTGCAGCCTGCAGTTTCTAACAGCTACAGTCATGTTAAGAACACTGTATCTTAGCATGCAGAAACACTGCTGTCATGTTGCCATGGCAATCCCTGCCCTTAACACACAATTAAGTAATCAATGGAGTGTCAGCTCATTGATTATCCAAGTAAGTACCTGTTGACCCATGAACCAATGACCCTGCAGGCTTATTCCATTAACAGTTCTGCTATTAGTCCATTGAAGGTGAATATGATGCAGCAAACTGCAACTTCAGTGAGTGACTGTGTGTGTGTGTGTGTGTGTGTGTGTGTGTGTGTGTGTGTGCGCGTGTGATAGCAATAATGGTTGTCAGATGTTGGAGGAGCTTCCTATGTTCGGGTTGAGTTACAGCCAAAACACACACACACACACACCCACACACAGTCTCTCTGGGTTTTCTGACTCATGTATCAACATGCAAAGACCTGAGTCAGCACTTTTCCTTCCAGCCTTTTTTTCTTTAATTTTTGTTCTCTCAGTTCTCATGATTTGATTTCTGCAAGTGTGTTTGTGGCTCTGACGTAAAAGCTTCTCACATATGGCAGGAAAATCTTATCACTGAACACAAACACACATGCAAACACGGACGGGGGCGCAAACACACACAAGCACAGAGAATATGCATTCCTCTTGTAAAATATTGGCTTGGGACTGGTGTGGGGAATAAACTGATTCTTGGTTTGGTGAAGCAACGCAATGGATTGTCGATCAGAACAATGCACAAACACAGAGGATCCGATTCATTCTCATTGTTAGCTGGTTGTTTTCTGGTGGAGAGGAGAAATAATAGAACAGCAAAATATTAATCCACACAACTCAAACTTAAAGGTCAATTAACAATTGAAGATACTTAATCTAAACAAATCTTAAGAAATGGGGGAAATTAACATTTATACTATAAATTTACCTACTGAATATACTATGAGTGTGTGGAACAAAAAAGGGATAACTCACATCAAATACGCAGCTCAAATATTGAGAATAAGTGAGGGTGAGGATGAGGCCAGCCAGCTCCTTTGTTCTCCGTCAAGGACATAAATCAATAGACTTGAGGCGTCTGCCCTCCATTGATGTGAAGTGAAAGGAGGCCAGGATTCTACACCTCTCCTCTCCATTTCTGGTGTGTGACACAGATTTTTTGATAGTTTTCTGTCTGCTTTTTTCTTTTTTACATTTTATTATTAGCATTATTTTAAATTGATTGATTTGATAGATTTCTCTCTGTATTCTTCATCTGTCCTGTGTATATGATACATTCTCTTCTCACACCTCTTTAAGCAGAGCCTTAAAATTAGGTCTTTAAACATCAATGGTGGGAGAGACAGACAAAAAAGGTATTAATTTCTGAAGAGTCTTCGCAAAAAAGGAAAGATGTAATCAATTGGGACTTAGGTGAGAGGGTTTGTTGTTTGTTAAAAAAGACTTAATGACATCCTGGAAATAATTGTACATTCTGATCAAACATACTGTATACTCTATAACAATCTAATAACAATAAGACAATTATAGACCATGAACATTTTTCTTATTTAAGATGTTACTCATCTGTCTATCAATTTTAATAATGTGGATTCAGGATTATTATTGTTTTTCTCCACTCAGGGCTTATGATATTTTTGATGATTTTCTGGCTTGGGCTGGTTTATTGTACAGAGGGGCTCAATGTATGGTGAAGATTGGGGCAGGGCTGAGCCAACTAATCCCTGTACAGCATGGGTTGCTCTGTCTCAGTTTAGATATTGAACCCCTGCTGTGCAGATTGAGAGGTCAGCTCAGTAGTATTTCACTGTCTGTGTCCTCCAGTCTTGATCGTTCTCCTCCTCAAATATACATATTTTTGGACGTTTGACATTTGCCTGTCCCTATAGTAAAAGGCCTCATCTGTACAGGTGAACTGGGCAAAGAGTGAGGCAGTGTAGACTTAAGGCAGTTCCCAGTCTGCTTGGAGATCTTGAATGGGGAAGAAACAGATGAAAGTGCTGGGGATATTTCTGGATACTGAGCAGTTTCAAACAAAGGACTGAGAGCTGTTAAGGAGAAATTGTGTGCTCAGCTGTCTCATTGGAAATAGTTGATACCTCAAGCTGTAGTATTTGGGAAAAGTTCTGGTTGCCAACAATTTGGCACAGACTCTGACACCACCAAAAGGCCTGACAGAAAATGTTTAGAAAGCCATTGTGATCTGGTGAGCACTGGATCAGGGCAGCATCCAGTCTCAAATTGCCTCATTTCAACTATGGACTGTGCAGAGAGCTTTTCCTCTTACAACCTGAGGATGTGAACCTTACTGGTCTAATGCCTTTTTGTACCTGTGCTGCAGGCCTGGCAGATTTTTAAGTTTGAACATGCTAAAAATGTTTTGTCTTTCGTGATCCTCAAACACTGCCAACCTGCCAGCCAGTCATAGAGAGCCTGAATGCACCAAACTGGGCCATCTGATGAAGGCAACAGCACCATCTGTGGATGCTCTGAGGGAAAGAAGCAACGTCACCTCAATCAGGCTGATAAACAGAGTGGTGGAGGAAGTTTGTGCTGCCATGCCATCCCTGAGAGCATTCAAAGCAAACTCAGTGTGACCTTTGGAGACAAGGATGTGAGTACAGTTTCCACCACAGCTGTGGGGGTGTGGCAGGAAGAAGGAGTCAGCTACTGTCTTTTGCCACCATGCAACTGGAAGTTTCAGGAAGCAGGGGAAAAGGCAGTGTGTAAAGGTTCTGAACCTGTGCTCTTTGGCAGGTGTGCTGAGTCAAGCTGGAGAATTGATTGTATCACCTCTAACTCTCTGTCTCTCTCACTCTACGTTTCCCTGTCTCGTTCAGTCTCTGTCTCTCCTTCTCTGTATGTGGAAAAATTCTTGGAAACCATCAGAATCTTTTCCAACATAAATAAGACTGCAGCTGTCCACACACAGTGCTGCAAAGGACTGAAAGTAATCTACAACAATTACTGACTTTGCTACAGAGCTTTAGTTGACCTAAAAATCTAAAGTTTGTCTTGAGGAAAGGTTATGGGTACATTCAAAAGAGTACTCGATTTAGCCTTGCACTAAATTGTTGGACAGTTTATTCCATGAATTCTCATCTCTCTCCACATTACCCACTTACCCATCATTTTTTAACTTATGCAAAAATGAATGGCATTCCCCTTTAGATTAAGATGGAACAGGAAGTGTCCTTTCATATAAGTTGTAAACGATCTCACAGTACAAATCTTGACTTTCAGTTCAACTGTTACGCCAAGAGCATATCAAACAGACACTGAAGTAACGGTAACAGTACAGTAAAAGAGTAACGGTAGAAAGAAATAATTTTGTTTAGCTCCAGTCGAGAGTGGCACATGGTGTGTTTATTGATCAGTGTTGAAGTTGGTCTCAGCTACAAAACCCTTTCGGTTTCAATGTTTGGATCTCTAATAAACCGTAATAAATAAATGATAACACCATTGTTCTGGGCCAATGCATAAGAGACTGAATGAAAACCAAAGAGGTTAAATTATATAAAATGAGTCACTTGGAAAGACCTGATGCTGCATGTGTTTTTAAATTTCAATATTAAATAGATTTAATACAAGTTTTGTCTTTATTAAGAGTTCATTGTAAATATTAGCTTTAATCAGCATCAGTTACACGTTCTACTCGTGCTTAAGCTGGTAAAAGTAGGAATGAAGCTCCCTCTTGTGAATTTCTGTTCATGTCCTCACTGAAGTTTTTTTTTTTTCTTAATATATCTTCTAAACTGTCTATGGGTCCACACCACAGAGATAATTTAAATATTTTTAGAGTGTTGGTACCTTAACATTAATTTAATGTAAATTTTTACTCTTTTGAGAGTTTAGGAGCATGAGCTCTCTCAGAGGATCATTTGTTAACTATACAAGTATTAGCACCATAACATAAACACAGCTCCTCTACATTCTTAAAAAGATGGCATTTGCATCAACTCTTGCAACTTTAGGAAATGCCAGTTATGGATAAGATGGCATACATAGCATATTGTAGCAAAGCATACATATACCAATATCATGCCTCACAAAATAAGTTGCACATTTTGACCATTTACTGCTGTGACACCACCCAGGTTACAAAAAGGGGGGCAAATAGACAGAAGAGGGCTATATCAGCCCTAGATACCGACCATCTGAGTGTGGACACAAGTTTTAAAGGGTTCAAAAAGAGCATGAGACGTGCGTTCAATTTAAGGAATATTTTTTTTAAAAACCGACCTGAAAAAGAGGAGGAGAAACTGCCAGATTAGTCCAAATTATTTTATTCCACAATACTAAAATAATTAAAACTATTAATATATAAATAGCAAATGGCTTAACATGAAACACAGAGGATAAAATTGCTGCGACAATAGGCAGGACAGGGTACTTACTGCGGGGAGATTCTATCACAGACCCAAATAGGAACCACCACGTGTGCACACAAAAATCACTGCAACCACTGCAAAGACAAACTAACTTACAATTCTGTGAGGTGACCACTACACTTCACACCTACCACACTGCATGCAGAGAAGGGTGCATATCCCACAACCACTGCCCGCAGGTCATCCCTCTGACTTTGCCTATAGACAAAAATAACTCCAAAAAGACACAAGACAGAGATTCAGTTGGTTCAGGTTCACAAATGTCAGTACAGTGCAGTCAAATATATACATAGAAATAGGACAATCTTCAGCCATCTACATAGTTCAACTGTATAAGTCAAACACATTTATGAACAGCCCTGGTGAACTAGCTCAGGCAAAGCAGCAGTCAGGCCTTAAACCTCAGTCAGTGTGGGGGCTTGGCTGAAGAGCAACACAGTAGTTGCCGGGCTTCACTCTGCTTTAAAACCGGGAAGAGCTGAGTCTTTTCCTAAAGAGATGATCATATTATATTAGATATGTTTACAGTTTAATGAAACTCCAAAGTTCACTAACACATACCTCTTCAGCACAGGGCCACAAAGCTCAATCTGGATCACCTCAGGACAGTCACACCACAACTAAATATACAAAAGTCCTCATTAGTTTTCCCCCTCTTTCTCATTCAATCTCCCTTACCCGGACAGCCACAGCAACCCTGCCACAGAACCAGGCCTCAGACAAAGAGGTACTAATTGCCCTCACCTGTCCCTATAAAGGCGGGGAGCTACCTCTGGCCCCACCTGACAGGGCGGTGCTTTAAATGTAGATGCCAGCCCTCACACTGCTATCAATTTTTCTGTGACAGATTAGGCATGTTCGCTGCTAGCAACAGTGTGTGGTGACATAAGTTATAGTTACAGTGGCTCCAATGCAAAACAAGCAGAAGATAAAATACAACTTAATTTACTTAACAAATAGTGTTAAAGCTTAGATGCACATCAAGGTTTCACATTGGTCAGTAAAGCTCTTTTAAGAAGATTCTTGTTTTCATCCAACCGGTGTGTGTGCACAATGGGGACGGAGTGACACATAGGGCAGTTGGAAACTTTCTATGGGAATTTATGGGAACAAACAGGAAATTCACAAAATAGGGAACTAAAATATACTTGTGGAAAATCTATTTTAGCATAATCTTGACTAAAACAACCAGATTATATGCAAGTGCACTTGAATATCTGCTATATATCACATGCCCATACTGCAGGGCTAATGAAGCCATGCCCCCTTCATGCACAGGTGATCTCTGTACCTGGACCTCACTTTAGAGCCCAGAGCACACAGAGACTATTGAAGACACACATTTGAGCTCATGGACTGCATAATATTGATCAAGAAAATTATTCAAACTTGATTCAAAGTTCTACTTTAAAATAAATCATGTTTTTTCAATTGTATTATTTTGCATGGATGTCTGCTTATGACAAAACTATATTTATATTTGAATATGATACAGTTTGTTTAGATTAACCCAAATTTCCAGTTCATTCCCATAAATTTCTATTATTCTCATACATTTCCATTATTTCCTCCGAGTTTCCAATTTAAACTTCCCAAAGAAAGTTGCTGGAAATTTACCATCCCTTTGTAACCCTAGTGACACAACATTTCAGGTGTAAAAGTGAGTATCTGAGTTAAGAGTAAGCCGCTCAGAGTTAATGTAATTACACTCCTAGGTTTGCTTTAGTGTCATAGTATCTACATTTTACGCCAACTACGTATCCACTGAGTCAAATAAAATGCTTCTCACTCTATCCAGAGTATAATTGAGTGTGTGTACAAGGCGCACACTATATGTTATCCACCGTGCTTATTCTTCTTCTTATTATTATTCTTACGGCCGTTTTTTGGTTCGCATCTCCTCCCAGAGTTTTTGTCGCACATACACAAAACGGGTATCAAAACGTGCGGCTCGGCCAGGACATGTATGCTCTGACTTTTCTAAGAGTTTCGGCAAACGGTTTTGCCAAAAATCGCCAAAAACGAAGCCAAAAAATGAATGGGTGTGTATTGCGAGAACTTTCCAGAGCTAGAATGAGTGATGTCATCGCTAGGGAGAGAAAAGGTCGTCGAAAAATAAATTTGTAAACTGCGACTGTGGCCACAAATGCACAGCTACAGGCATGATTATCCCCTCAAACATAGGAAAATTCGAGGCGGTCGCAGTGATAACACTGTTGAAGCTGTCTCTTTTATAATTTTGGCTCCCTACGCGCTGATTTCCCTCATATACTCCCATGTTAAAAAGGAGGGAAATTTTCTGGAGGAAGGCAGAAGTAAAATTTCTCTCTCTTGCTCCTACAAGCACATTTCTTTATTTATCGACACAAAACGAATATGTAAAACGATCAGGAAGGGCTCACCCTGCTTGTGGTTAAGTCGGCTCAATGATTGGAAATACGGTTTGGCCAGAAGTCCTTCCTGTTCGAGAGGAGGTCTCAGCATTTTCTCTCAGTCTCTAAGTGACATTTTAACAGGTGCAGTAACTGCTCTCCTGATTACAGTTGGTCCTGGTTGCTTGGTAACCTCAGCCTGCTTGAAGGAGGAGAGGGGGGAGGGGCCAGCACACAGAAGCCGAGCGGCGGCCATTTTTGTAGTTCTTGGCACTTAATTTGAACCTGTCTGTGTAAAATGGCAGACAGAGACAGCAGAACAGCTAGCGCATTAGCGCTAGCTGTAAAGACATGCTATTTGCTAACATTAGCGACCAATACTAAAATTATTGCTAATTAACATTAGCCACTAGGAATTAAATACGTTAATTGTTAAGATGATAATGTTAACATGCTAATGGTAATTAACATTAGCCACTAGGAATTAAATACATGCTAATGTTAACATGCTAATGCAAACATACTAATGTTATTGCTAGCGCGTCAGCGCATCAGCATTAACATGCTAATGTTAACATGCTAATGTTAATTCTAACAGGTGCAGATTAGCTGCTGCTGATTAGGTCCTGGTTGCTTGGCAACCTCAGCCTGCTTGAAGGAGGAGAGGGGGGAGGGGCCAGCAGGCAGAAGCCGAGCGGTAGCCATTTTAGTAGTTCTTGGCACTTAATTTGAACTTGTCTGTCTAAAATGGACAGTGACAGTGACTCTGCTGAAAAGACATTAGCCACTAGGAATTAAATACATGTTAATTGCTAACATTAGCTAACGTTAATTGCTAGCGCATCATCGCTAACATGCTTATGCAAACATGCTCATGTTAATTGCTAGCGCATCAGCGCTAACATGCTAATGCTAACATGGTAATGTTAATATGCTAATGTTAATTGCTAGTGCATCAGCGCTAACTTGCTAATATTAACATGCTAATGCTAACATGGTGATGCCAACATGCTAATGTTAATTGCTAGCGCATCAGCGCTAACGTGCTAATGGTAACATGTTAATGCTAACATGTTAATGCTAATATGTTAATGCTAACTGCTAGCGCATCACCATTAACATGTTAATTGCTAATTTAACACGGTAATGCTAACATGCTAATATTAATTGCTAGTGCATCAGCCTTAACATGCTAATGTCAACAAGCTAATGCTAACATGCTAATGTTAATTGCTAGCACGTAAGCGCTAGCTGCTCCTGTGTCTAAATAAACATGTTAAAAATGACTGTTTGAGGTGTGCTTTTTGAATACAGACCCCCAGCAACAGCCCACTCGTCACTCTCAAAATTTCTTTCCTAGTACTGAATTTTCTGAGCAGTGTCAGTAATAATGCATGGGGACGACGGGGCCAGAGTCACGTACACTCAAAATTTCTTTAGAAATGTTCTAGTTAACTCTACTTTTTCTCAAATTTCACATCAACAACATCAAAAATGTAACTCTGCTCAATTTTCTGTGAAGTGTTGTTGCTGTATGCATTATGTATAGTAGAGAGCATATGTAAAAGACAGAAAGACAGAAAAAGAGAGAAAGAGAGAGACAGACGGCAGGTTTCACGTTACAGAGCAGCAGTTCAGTCTCACCTCCAGCAGAGTCGGACCAGTTCATAGCTTAACTCAGTTGGGACAGGCAGACAGACAGACAGACTACTGGACTAGTTTAGCTAGGAAGGCTGACTTTGGTTTGGACCTGAACTAGACATCTTATTTTCCTTTTAGTGTTTTTCTCTGGAAAAGAGATGATGATGGAAGAAATGTGTTTTTTTTCTGGAAACTGAACTGGACCACCACTCTATCTGCCATCAGCTGAAACCGAGGACTTCTGAGCTTAGCTGGACCAAAGCTAAATATCTGAAGAAACAGGTTTTTAAAAAAATATATATATATACATTATATTGTAAACTGTATAAACTGTATATACTGTGTATTGCACTTATAACTGTATTATGTGGTTATTTAATTGTTCTAGTTAAGTGAGAACAGTCAATGCCTCAATCTATCTATGATTTGTAAGTTTATTTATATTAAGGATAATCATAACTACCACATATACAGTAGGGGTTCTGTGCCTTGCTCAAGGGCACTTTAGCAGTGCCCAGGAGGTCAACTGGCACCTCTCCAGCTACCAGTCCACCACCATACTTTGTTCCATACTGGACTTGAACCAGCCACCCCCTGGTTCCCAAGCCAAATCTCTATGGACTGAACTGCTACAGCTCCAAAACATGGAAGGAAACAGGAATTAGCTCATGATACTTCCATATAGAGCATGTCTAGGCCGTGCTCTTTATAATATATGTATATATTACAAGGCATAGAAGTAAGAGTGTATTTATTTACAGAGACTCAGCAATTCACATCATGAACAAGCATGCAATCATCACTGTCATTTATTCCTGCCTAGTCTAGTCATGCAGTCTCTGACTGAGGAGATCCAGAGTTTCTCTCGGACACGACTGAGGAAACAATGCACCCGTGTGACATCATTGAGCGGCCGGCGCATCATCGAGACCTGGAAGGGTTCTACGATTACTGTGGTTGAAGACCCCACTCCCACAAAGAGGTTTTTGGGATATGTCCCTGACACTTCCTGGGACCTGCAAGTCGGCACTGTCATGCCCTACCTGCTTCTGGGTGAGTACACATGATACATAATGACTGATTTAACACACACTAGACCACTGTCAACAGATGTTGACAGGCAACCCCTGAGAATACAAACAAATATGGACTTCCCAAAAACACAATTAGAAATCTGAAACACGACAATACCCGAAAATGTAATTGAACACGAGGCAAGAGATATGCTGGGTGGGGGCTCATTAGTTAGGCCTATGTCAGTGGAGTTTATCAAAACAAAATCAATTTTGTGGAGCAAAGCTTGTGGCTTATACAGTCTTATAGCTGAAAATAACTGTTGGAGCAGCAACATCAGAGAACAGAAAAGATGTAGCTGCCTGTAAAAACTGGACACAATTTTGTCAGTTTCATAGAAAATAACCCTTAAATCAGTTCTACAGGATCTGGTGGAGACATTTATTAGCAAGGCGCTTTCTTAACATACATTATACATTATATACTTCTTTTTTTCTACGTTCTGCTATCTTTATACCTGTGACCTGGGTGATGATAGTGCAACCTACTGTACCCACAGGAATCCAATGAAACACTTTCTAACTTTTTTCGCCAGAGAGAGTCATTCCTCTTTGATGATGCCTTGGTAAATCTGTAAATATAATGTATGTTATATTTATTGTCAGTGTAATTTGAACAGGTGAGTTCTATATAAACTCACCCTCATTACAGTTGTCATAAATGGGGAAATTAGCTATAGAGACCCAAACTGTTTTTTGTACCAGGCTGTTAACATATTTCTGCTGTGAAATTTGGAAATTTTTGTTATATATGGAAAAAAGCACTCATCAACCAGGTTAATCCCAGTGGCCAACGTACTGCAAATGGCATTGTGTCTAAAAGTCCTAGCAGCAACTAGAGATGTTGAATGTTTTCTTCTTCTCTGTGTCTGTTTCATCAGAAAGTATATATAAAAACTGAACTAAAACTTAAAGAAACTTTCTGGATAAATATGGACATACGTGTGATGTAAAAACTTTGATCATGAAGTGTGTTCTGTTGTTGACTGTGGTTCACACACAGAGTAAAAACTGCTTGTAACTGTGACATCCAGCGTCCTGCAGATCATCATGAAGTTACCGTTCCTGATTAATCATATATCTTTGCCATAACTTGCTAATATGTTTCTATATGAGTGAACAGGAGGGTGAACGACTATACCAGCATAACAAACAATTCATTTGACTTCTGTGACAGGTGGACAATATTCATTTATTATTTGAATTCTAACGTTGATAATGAAGTCACATTTTTCACAGGGTTGTCTATGTTTATATTTCCTACATTAAAACATGGTCAGTGCGCACAGAGAGTATCTAGTAAGTATCTCAGATGATCGTTTTGTAGTCCATCTTCTGGACTTTGTAGTTTTACCACAGATTACGGCAATAACATTAGTTAGTCTAGTGTAAGTGCACTGAGATTCTCTGAACACTGCAGTCATCTTCTCCTAACTCCTTATGAATTTCTTGTCATCTTTCTTTGCCCTTGTGATTTTTTCCATCGAGGTCACGGAAAAGTGGTAAGGAAAGGACTTAGGAGCTCATTTTTTTGACTATTAAACCGTACCCAGTATATCATTACATATTATTAGCAGAGAATGTAATGCATTATCTTATGTAATAGAAGATCTTTACTAATTCTGAGGGCTGCTACATGCATCTATGACTGAGCTTCACTGCTTACTGTACAAAAGCACAACTTCATAACCTTATTCAGTGATTTTAGTGTAGCCAAATGCTAATGAACTGCTTTTTACTAAATCTATGCAACGGAAGCAGACTCAGAAGCTAGGTTCAAACACAGTCTTGAGACCAACAGAGAATAACGTTGCACTACCGAAGTGATTTACAGACTATTCCTCCAGACTCCATTTCAAGGGTGGTCAGGGGTAGACATAACCAGTTACTGGTTCACAGGTGGAATATACATTTCCCTGTAACCTGCTGTAGACACTGTGCAGTGGGATGCCCGCAGCCGAGCCCAAGAACTCAGTGTCATGATTCAAAACAGACCAAAGTCAATTCTGAACTAGCTAAATAACTATTTCACTATGCATGTGTGTGTGTGTGTGTGTGTGTGTGTGTGTGTGTGTGAGTAGGTTCTCAGGATGCTGCACATGACTTTGGCACACTGAGAAAACACAAGGTGAGGTTCTTTTCATACTTAACTTAACAATAATAGTCAGTCAACATACTAATCAGCCATACTTTTTTTTGTGCAGAGCACTAGAAGGTTCTTAGACAAATGCTGAATTTATTTTTCTGTCTGTTTATTGAACAGAGACTATGCCAATAAACATTGTTAAATAAGGATAATCAATGCCAAAAATGTAATATATATTGTAAGACATTGAGATGATGATAGTTTGCAGACCTTGTCCCTATTGAGGTTGTTATTTCAGATTAAAGCATCCAAACAAATAAGCTGATAAAACAGTCAGGATAAAAACAGCAGGTATATGCATGAATTTATGTGTGTATAAGTTTAATTCAATTTAATTTTAATGTTATTCATGTACAATTAATTAATTCTTATTAAATGAATTAAATGAATTTATATAGCATCATATCATAACAAAAGTTATCTCATGACACATGAGCAGGTCTAGACTTTACTCTTTATAATATAATTTACAGATCTGCCATGAGCAATGTCAATACATCAGCGCCGGTCCTGGCCACATTTGCGCCCTGGACCCCCCTGAGGCGAACATTTTGTTGAACTGATGCGCCCCCATCAATCTGTCCGCCACCCCCCTCTGCCTTGTCAACACCCCGCTCCCGGGGCGCCCGCTTCGCTAACTTAATGAGTGGTATCGAAAATTACCGAGGTTTTTTTCTTTTTCGGGCGCTCGTGCGCCCCCCACGGACGCTGCGCCCTGGGCGATCGCCCACGTTGCCCATAGCTAAGACCGGCCCTGCAATACGTTAATACTTGTGCTGCAGCATTCTAGATCAACTGTAAGTCCTAAGGGACTTACTGGAGCACCTTTTCTTTTGCTTTTATTTGCGGGTCTGCAGTTTCTACTATGCTGCTAATATTATTTGTTTATTATCTTCTCTTTTAGAGGTTGTTTTTTTTAGGTTCAGTGTGAAATAATAAGAACAAGACTTTCAAATGAGTTGTAATTTAGTTGAGATTTAGAATTTATTAGTAGACTTGAGTCAAATATGGCTCCAACTCCACCACCTGGACTGGTACTGGGGGAATATGAGTAATAACACAACTGTTGGGAGTGGATTAATTGAGGGTAACATAATTTCCATATCATGTCATGTCACGTCATGTCATCTAATCTTATTAAGCTTTAGAAGACAGAGATCTGATGGCCAAGACATGTTATTGTCTTAAATTTTTTTATGATTTCATGATTAACTCCTCTTCTCTTTATTTAAAAAAAAAATAATAATTAGGTAGTTCATGTGAGGTCAGGTCATGTGATCCCTGTTTGTTTATTATTCTGATTTTCTGGCTGTACGTCACCTTCATCCTGGGATTATTAAAAATAAATCTCTTTCTCTTCCTCCTCTTCTTCTTCCTTAGATATCTCACATCCTGAATGTAGCCTTCGGGGTGGAGAATGTCTTTCCTGACCTGTTTATCTATAAGACAGTCAGTATTCTGGATCAACCCGACGCAGATGTTCTGCTTCACATGCAGGACTGCTGTGACTTCATCCAGCAGGCTCACAGTGAGGTAACACATTACTCTCATTAATACAGATTGTATGAATCAATTTATTATTAATATATCAATTAATTAATTAAGCATCTGGTCCATAAAATGTCTCAAAATAAAGCAAAATGTCTACAATGATTTTTTTAAATTACTTAATCAGAAAATGAGTGATAGAAAACCAAAAACACTCCCATAAAGCCAAGACATTAGAGAAGGGAGAAAGATGTAAGGGTCTTAGAATGAGGGAAGGGTTGACACATGTTTGCTCCTCTCCTCTCCTCTCCTCTCCTCTCCTCTCCTCTCCTGCCTTCTCCTGTCCTCAATTTTGAATAATAGATGTGTAGTTTTGTTCATGTTTTATTAAACTGCACACAGATCGGATCTCAGTGTCATACAACCTTTTAGCAGCAAAGCCTTAACATGACACCACACACACGCACACACACACACACACACAGAGGGAGTAATTAGGCAGTCATTAGGGGTGTATGATTACAGGAAGTGTGTATGTTCATTATGATATGTTTCTGTGTGTGCATGTGGTAATTCCAGCCCTGATAATCAAACTGATGCTTTTACTTTGAAATGAAGGGTCAGATTACCCAGCAGGCCATCTGGCTGACAATGACCCTGAGAATTCATCCAGTACAGATACATTGGCGCTGGTGATTTTCAGCATTATATCACAATTTACTGTCCAGGTCTGGGAAAAATTTACTCAAATTTTACTTGAATATTTGGACGATAATTACAGTTTATAGGGTTTCATCCAAAGTTTTGAGTTATGCATTCTTTTGAAGTTTTTGGTCATTTAAAGTCAAGAATTCTAGCCAAACCTATAAAAATATCTATTTGTACCAAAAAATTCATATAAAGTGTTTATACCCCTTTTCTTTTATTTTATTTTTAATTTAGTTTTTATTCAAATGTTAATATTCAATATGTTCATATTAAAATTTCAGTTTTGAAAAAGAATTTCTAAATTTTAATTACTCCTGAAGGCTGCACCATTGGTGTATGAATGGTAAGCTCCCAAAAAACGGTGGCAGTTGGCAGTCTCAATGAGTGAATTAGACAGATATTCATGGACATACTACATAAACATGACATAAACATACTGTCCTGACAGGCTCAGGAAGAGCCTCACCCTTCTGGACCATCCATGCTGCCTAGGACATTGATTCCTTATTGTTTTGTTGTGTTTTTATTGTAGTAGTTTTCATTATTGTATTAATAATATAATGTTATTGATATGTAATAATGTAAGTAATAGCTTATTACATTATGGCAAAATGTTTATGTTATTGGCTTTATACATTTAAAAGGGCCAAAATGATTACGTTTGTGCCAAGTATTTAAATTATTGGTTGCTACAATTTGAATGAATAATAATTATTGATATTATTATTATTATTATTGTTTTATTATTATTACATTAATTTCCATTATTATTATTAGAATGTGACAAATATATGAAACTGAACTGAAGTCTAAAGGTTGAATGTCATGTAAAACAATTTGATGGCAAAATACAGATATTACGATATTTTGATATTTCAAAATTAAAAACGATATCGTTAATATACATATCTAATAAATTGTGTAAATAATGCAATGCCTCCTTAATGAAAAACTTTCTAAACTTTCGTTTTGTGTCAAAGTTAAAAATGGGACGTAGTTTTCAATATTGAGGGAGAGTGCTGCAGCCTGCACGCCCCCAAAATGGGTTACAACCAAGTGCAACCCCATGGCATGAAGGTGAAGCCTATTACACGTAAGATGCCCAAAACTGCAGTTCCTCAAAGGGCCACTTGAGGCGGTAGTCCCCATGTTAATATGTCAACTTCACAGCAGAAATAAACATGTAACAGCCTGGTAGAAAATACTAAGCTAATTTCCCCATTCATGACAACTGTACTGAGGGTGAATTATATACAACTCACATGTCAGATTATATAAGGCTTAAAGTCATGCAGAAATACAGTGTGGCCACTTGATGGACAGTGCGTGCCAGGTGGCTTGTTTTAACACCGAGGGTTTATGCAGCCTGCCTCACTCTGCTGATGATACACATCTTGTTTGCGTTTTAGATCAGCTTCAAGGCGGAAGAGGCAGGACTGCCAAGATGGCGAAAGCCAGAGTTGCATATCTGATATTCAAAGGCACTTGTGGGTGACGTCATAGATACACTGTAAATGGCTACACTTCATCCTTGTGGAGCTTGTATACTGTCAACTAGAAAATTCTAAGAGATTTTGATGTGG
The DNA here is from genome assembly GCF_000972845.2 of Larimichthys crocea. Lineage (NCBI taxonomy): Eukaryota > Metazoa > Chordata > Actinopteri > Sciaenidae > Larimichthys > Larimichthys crocea. The sequence goes on from NW_020856024.1 coordinate 83,517, forward strand.
CGTGACTCTGGCCCCGTCATCCCATGCATTATTACTGACACTGCTCAGCAATCAGTACTGAAAAAGAAAGAGTGACGAGTGGGCTGTTGCGGTGGGTCTGTATCCAAAAAGCACACCTCAAATAGTCATTTTTTAACAGGTTATTTAGACCAAGAGCAGCTAGCGCGTATGCTAAGCAATTAACATTAGCATGTTAGCATTAGCATTTAAGCATTAGTATGTTAGCATTAGCATGTTAGATGCGCATTTTAACACTGATGCGTAGAAGTTAACATTATATGTTGATGAGTATAGTATGGCATTACATTTTAACACTGATGCGCTAGCAGTTAACATTAGCATGTTATCATTAGCATTTTATCATTAGCATGGTTATCATTAGCATGTTAGCGCTGATGCGCTAGCAGTTAGCATTAGCATGTTAACATTAGCATGTTAGGCATTAGCATTTTAGCATAGTATGTTAGCATTAGCATGTTAGATGCGCATGTTAACACGGATGCGCTAGCAGTTAACATTAAATGTTAGCATTAGTATGGTAGCATTAACATTATAACACTGATGCGTAGCAGTTAGCATAGCATGTTATCATTAGCATTTTATCATTAGCATGTTACAGTAGCATGTTAGCGCTGATGCGCTAGCATTTAGCATTAACATGTTAACATTAGCATGTTAGCATTAGCATGTTAACGCTGAGGCTAGCAGTTGACATTAGCATGTTAGCATTACCAATGTAAGCATTAGCATGTTAACGGTGATGCGCTAGCAGTTAACATTAGCATGTTAACATTAGCGTGTTAGTAATTAACATGTGTTTTAATTCCGAGTTGCTAATGTTATTTGCCATTAGCATGTTAGCATTAGCCTTTTAACATTAGCATGATAACGCTGAGGCTCTAGCAGTTCCATTAGCATGTTAGCATTAGCATTTTAGCATTAAACTGTTAACGCTGATCGCTGGCAGTTTAACATTAGCATGTTAACATTAGCCTTGTTTTAGTAATTAACATGTATTATTTCCTAGTGGCTAATGGTTAATTAGCACTAATTTTAGCATTGGTCCGCTAATGTTTGCAAATAGCATTCTTTACAGCTTGCGCGAATGCTCTGCTGTCCTCTGTCTGCATTTCACAGACAGGTTCAATTAAGTGCCCAAGAACTACTAAAAGGCCACTCGGCTTCTGTCTGCTGGCCCCTCCCCCCTCTACTCCTTCACGGCAGGCTGAGTTGCTAAGCAACCAGGACCAATGTGATCAGGAAAGTAGTTATGCACCTGTTAAGGCCAACTCACCAGGACCGGAACGGAAGCGAACGGAAGCGGAACGGCAACTGCCGCGGTCCACGCGTAGCAAATAGAAGCCAGTCTTGTCAATGAGAGCACTCACAAAACCGTTTGCCGAAACTCTTAGAAAAGTCATAGGCACACATGCCCCGGGCCGAGCCGCACGTTTTGATACCCATTTTGTGTAGGTGCGACAAAACTACTGGGGGGAGTAGCGAAACAAAAAACGGGCCGTAAGAATAAGTTTAATAACTAGAAAATTTCTAAGAAATTTTGAGTGTGCGTGACTCTGCGCCCCGTCATACCCATACATTATTACTGACACTGCTCAGCAAATCATACTAGAAAATAATTTTGAGAGTGACGAGTGGGCTGTTGCTGGGGTCTGTAATCCAAAAGCAACCTCAACTGTCATTTTTAACATGTTTATTTAGACACAGAAGCAGCTAGCGCTTACATGCTAGCAATTAGCATAGCATGTTTGCAGTTAACATGTTACACATTAGCATGTTAACGCATGCTGCGTAGCAGTTACCATTAGACATGTTTCGCATTAACAGGGTTAACATTAGCATGGTTAACGCTGAGGCGCTAGAGTCCCATAGCCATGTTACATTAGCATTTCAGCATTAACATGTTTATCATTACATGTTACGCTGATGTGCTCGCAGTTAACATTAGCGGTTGTGAACATTAGCGTGTTAGTGAATTAACATGTGTTATAATTCCAGTGGCTAATGTGAATTAGAAGTTAACGGTTAACATTAGCATGTTATAGCATGTTATTAGCATGTACGCTGATGCCTAGAGTTAACATAGCATGTTACCATTAGCTTTAGTATAACATGTTTAATTCCTAGTGAGCTGTTAATTAGCATAAGCAGTAGCATTATCTTTATTAATCACAGGATTAATCCCTATGGCAATGTAATTAGCACTAATTTAGCATTGGTCGCTAATGTTTTTGCAAATAGCATGTCTTTACAGCTAGCACAACGCCTCTGCTGTCTCGTCTGCCATTTACACAGAGCTGTCAATTAAGTGCCAAGAACTACTAAAATGGCCACTCGCTTCTGTCTGCTGGCCCCTCCCCCCTCTCCTCCTTCACGCAGGCTGAGGTTGCTAAGCAACAGGACCAACTGTAATCAGGGGAGAATTACTGCACCTGTTAGAAGGTCCACTTAAAGACGTAGCTTGGGCATGTTAGCAGTTGTCAGTTAATACTTTCTAGTGGCTAAACTAATTGCTAATTTAGTAATTTTAGCTGTGGCCACTAATGTTAGCAGTAGCCTGGTCTTTACGCAGTGCTACAGGCTAGCTGCTCTGCTGTTTTGACGCGCTAACAATTATATTACCATATTAACATTAGCATGTATCTTATGACTAAAAATTATGGGCTAGCCTGACGTGCAGCACTTAACATTTAGCAATGTTAACATTAACATGTAGTTTTACGTGACTGAAAAAGAGTGGCTAGCACTAACGTGCCTAGCAAGTAACATTAGCATGTAGCATTAACATGTTAGCATGAGCTTGTAATTTAATTCTTAGTGGTAATATTAATTAATAGCTTAGAAGGTTACCATTAGCAGTTTAACATGCAAGCATTTAGCATGGGCATGTATTTAATGACTTAGGGCTAATTAACACCTAGCGTGCTCTGCTGTCCAGTGTCATTTAGACAGAACACGCGCTAGCAGTTTACATTAGTATGTTTAACATTAGCTGTTTACATTAGCATGCTATTCTTAATGATAAAAGTGAGTGACTAACATTGACGTGCTAGCAATTAACATGAGGCATGTTAGCATAACCATTTAACATAACAGGTAATTTATATTCCTAGTGCTCATGCAATGAATAGCACTGACGCGCAGTTAGCATTGCATGTTAAACAGAGCAGTATTTAATCCCTATTGGCTAATGCTAATGAGCAGTAGCAGGTTAAACATTAACATGTTAGAATGATCATGATTTTTATCTTAAATGGCAAATGCTTAATTAGCATTAGCATAGTTAACATTAGCATATTACAAGTAGCAGGAGTTTGGTTGTTATGGCTATGCTAATGCAGCGTTGAACGTGCTAGCATTACCTTTGCAGTAATTTTAGCATTGAGCCCGATTCTAATGGATACGTTTAAATTTCTTATTACAGGTAGGCGCTAACGCGCATAGCCTTGCTCTGCTGTCGCTGTCTGCCATTTACACAGACCAAGTTTCAAATGAAGCCCAAGACTCGGCTCAAATGGCCGCCACTGGGCTCTGCGGAACCTGTTGTCAGTTGGAACTTCAGTGAAAATCCTACAGAGAGAGAGGATAAAGAATCTAGACACCCGTTCGAGAGGAGGGATCTCTCTGCCATAAACGGTAATTTTCCCAATATTGAAACCGAAATCAGTGGTGGGCATCCAGTGTGGCCCTTCCGAACGTCTACATATTTAGTTTTCGTCCGATAATCGAAGAAAGTTTCCTCTAAGAGCAATTCAGAAAAAAGTTACTTCTGCTTTCCTCACGAAAATTTCCCGACTTTTTAACATGGTAGTGATTAGGGTCTGTGAATGAGGTTTCTGCCGGCACTTTACGTTGCCAGACAAACAGTATATCTGACAGTTTTAGCAGGCGAAGTGAGTAAACGACAATTTTTCTAT
>NW_020856024.1:87461-265117 GCF_000972845.2 Larimichthys crocea
ATGTTAATAGTCATAATAGGTTCAATATTCAAAGATTCAGTTGTGAAATCAGTAGCTTGCTAAATTTTAACTTACTCCGGAAGGCCTGCACCAGTGTCTGTGTATAATGGTAAAAGCTCCCCTAAACGGTGAGCAGTTGGCAAGCGTTCAATGAGTGAATGAATTAGACAGGATATATTTCATCGGAACATTACTTGTCACATCAATACATGACATAACATGATCTTCCTTGTCCTTGAACGTGCTGCAGAAGAGCCGCGACCCGTCTGACCAGCCTTAGGCGGCCGAGACGAGGAGCCGTAGGGGGGGGGTGGGGGGTCAGGGAGGGGAGGAAGGGGTCAGGAAGTGGGATTTAAGAATGGTGGCAAGGGGGAGAAGGGAGCCAGGGAAGGAAGACGGAAGGGACAGGAGGAGGGTGCTGAAAGTGGTGATGGGAGGGGGGGGGTGCGTGGATAGGAAGGTGGAGTGAGTGCGGCCAAAAGTGAGGGACGGGGGGCGCGCCAAGCCGCTAGAAAGCTGAGGGGGCGACATGGAGGAGAAGAAGAAGAGGAGAGAAGGAGGAGGAGGAGGGGGGAAGGAGGAAGGACAGGAAGGGCCGAGGAGGGACGGAGGGAGGGCGGACAAAGGAGGAAACGGAAGCGGTCGGCGGACGGGGGAACGGCAGGGTAAACAAGGTGAGGGCAAAAAGACAGGCAGAGGGGCGACGGAAGGTGGAGTGGCGCAAAAGGAAAAGCAACATGAGCAGCTGGGAAGAGGACAGAGCGAAGAAAACATCGGGGAAAGAAGGCAAGGCCGCGCTCCGGAAAGGAAAAACGGGTCGAAACAGGGCAGGGGCTGGGTCAAAGGGAGCAAACTGGGGACAGGAAGGTGTCAAGATTGGGGAGAGTGCGGCAGCCTGCAGCCCAAAAAAAATGGGTTACATACTCCAAGTGGCACCGGCTCAATGCGCGAGGGCATAAAGGAGGTAGCCTAGATAGCAGTAGATTGCCAATAACGGCAGGGGCTCAAAGGCCGACTTGGTGCTGGTAAGTCCCCATGTTAATAGTGTCAACGGCACAGCAGAAAGAAAACATGGAGACAGCGCGGGTAGAAAAAAGACATAGAGAAGGGTCCCAAGTAAATGACAACGGTACTGAGGTTGAATTGTTTATTTACAACTCACATGGTTCAGATCGAGATTTTAAGTTGAATGTTGGCGTAAAGTGCGGTGCGATATATGTAACAGGTGGGGGTGTGCCTATGCGTTTGTATTGACAGGTGTCGTTGCCAAGTGTTGTTCTTGTTGTTTATATTTAACACCTAGGGGGGTATGCAGCTGCCCTCAGACGCTGCTGCAGTTATATGCGTCTTCTCTTTGTTGCTTTTATAGATCACTATCAAGCGAAGAAGGCAGGACTACTAGCACAAGATGGCTAAAGCCAGAGGTGTGCATATTCTGATATTCAAATCAAAATGGCCTTTGTGGGTGACGTCATAGTAATCAATCTTAAATGGCTTCCAACTTCAAATCCATTGATGGCAGTTGTATACTGTCAACTACATAGAAAAGTTCTAAAGGAGATTGTGAGTGTAGCTGTGATCATTCGGGCTCACCGTCATCTGGTAGTCTCCCCATAGCATTATTACTTTCATTAATGACCACTTCAGCTCAGCAAATTCAAGTAACTAGAAAAGAAAAGAGTGACGAGTGGGCTGTTTGGGTCGGTATCCAAAAAGCACACCACTCAATAGTCATTTGTAACGTCATGTTTTAAGTTAGACCAGGAGCAGCGCTAACGCGCTTCATGCTAGCAATTAACATTAAGCATGTTAAAGCAATTAAGAATATTCTTCAATGTTCATTTTAGCATTAGTATGTTAGGCATTAGCATGTTAGATGGCGCATGTTAACAACTGACTGCGCTAGCAGTTACAATTAAGATGTTAGCAGTAGTATGGTAGCATTAACTCTTTTACCACTGCTTCGGGGTCCTTAGCGAGTTCTACATTAGTCATGTTATCAGTAGCATTTTATCATTAGCCAATGTTGGCAGTCCAGTCATGTTTTAGCGCTGTGTGGCGACTAAGCAGCTTTAGCATTAGCATGTTTAACAATTAGCTAATGTTGACTATTAGTCAGTGAGACGGCATAGTAGTTAGCAGTAGCAGGTTAGATGTCGCGATGGTTAACACCACTGCGATGCGCTAGCAGTTAACAATTACTCATGTTAGCATTAGGAGGGCTAGCAGAATAACCTTTTAAACACGGGATTGCGTCTATGCAGGGATCTAGCAGTAGCATGTTATATAGCATTTTATCATTAGCATGTCTATCAGTAGCATGGTTAGCGGCTTGCAGCGGCTAGCAGTTAGCATTAAATGTTTAACATTAGCATGTTAGCAGTAGCATGTTTAAAACGCTGATGCGCCTAGCATTAACATTAGCACATGGTTAGGCATTACCAGGCTTAGCATTAAACAAAGCTATGTTAACGGTGATGCATAAGCCAGTTAACATTAAGCATGTTAACATTAGCAGGTGTTATAGAATATTATAACATTTGTATTTTAATTCCCCGAGTTTGCTAATGTTATCTTTTTTGGTTTGCGACAATTTGCATTAGCCCGTTTACATTAGCATGATAAATGCTGATTCTTCTGATCACTTCTAGCAGTTAGCATTATGTGCACATGTTAGTCATGAGCAATTGTAGCTTAAACATGTTACCCGGAATGCGCTGGCAGGTAACATGAGCATGTTACAGGAGCGGGGATCGTTAATGGGAGGTGTAATGGATCCATAAGTGGCTAAGGTGAATTACACGAAGTTTAAGAGGGGACGTGGTCGGCAGAATTCAGGGGCATAATACAGCAGGCGGCACAGCGCTGCGCGAGATCTCGGCTCTGCTTCTCTGTCTGGCCCATTTTACAACAGACAGGCTTTCAATGAAGTGCAAAGAACTGACTTAAAGAGAGGCGCCCACTTTCGGTGTGGCATCGCTGCTGTCGTCTGGCCGCTTGGTCGCTCGCGCCGCTCTACGGACGCACTATCATCTTTGCTAGTCTGACGGTTGCTAAGGCGCAAACCAGGACCCTAACTTGTGCATCAGGAAATAGTTTTTACTGCATCCCATGTTAAGAAAGGCCAACTCAACATGGCCCGCTGAGAAGCTGAAGCGGAACGGTAAGCGAACGGCTTATTTGGGCCAGCCTGCCCGCGGTCACGCGGAGCAAATAGAAGACCAGTCTTGTCAATGAGAGCATCACACAACCGTTTGAACCGTAACAACTCATAGAAAATCATAGCACAAACATGTCACGGGCCCCGAGCCGCACAGTTTTGATACCATATTTGTTAAATCTGCGACAAAACTCGGGGGAGTAGCGAAACCTAAAAATCGGGCGCGTAAGAATAAGTGATTCATACCTAGAAAATTTCTAAAGAAATTTATTGAGTGTGCGTGACATCTGGCACCCGTCATACCCCGATGACTTAATTACTGACACTGCTCAGCAAATTCAGTACAGAAAATAAATTTTGAGAGTGACGATTGGTCATGGTTTTTTGCTGGGGAGTGATCTTATCCAAAAGCCACCTCAAACTGATCCTCCTTTTAACACCAGTTTATTTAGACACAGAAGCAGCGAGCGCTTACACCGCTAGCAATTAGCATTAGCCATCTTTTGCAGTAACCATGATAACATTAGCCTATGTTTTTAAACGTCATGTAGAGCGCTAAAATGCAGTTCTACACTTGAGCATTTAGCAGTAACATGTTAACATTAGCATGTCTAACGTGATGCGCTAGCATTTACCAGTTAGCATGTTACATTAGCATTCAGCATTAAAATGTTATCATTAGCATGTTAGCGTGATGTGCTAGCCAGTTAACATTAGCTTTTAACAGTTACGTGTTAGTAATTAACATGTGTTTAATTCCTAAGTGGCTAATGTTAATTAGAATTAACATGTTAACATTTTACATGTTAACATTAGCATGGTTGCATTATCAGTTAACAGCTGATGCGGCGAGCAGTTAACTTAGCAAATTGTTACCTACTTTGATCATGTCCGTATTAACATGTTGTTAATTCCTAGTGGCTAATTTAATTAGCATGAGCAATGTTAGCATTATCTGTCGCTATTAATCAACATGTATCTCTATTCCTAATGGCTAATGTTATTAGCACTAATTTTATGCATGGGCTCGCCTGGTGTTATCAATAAGCATTCTTTAACAGCTTGCACTAACGCTCTGCTGTCTATGTCTGCCATTTATCCAGACGTTCCAATTACTGCCAGACCTACTAAAATGGATCCACGAAGTACTTCTGGTACGTCTGGAATCTGCTGGCCCCCCCCATTAAAACAAATTTCCCCCCTCTTCACTCTCTTCACGGCAGAGGCTGAGGTTGCTAAGCAACCAGGATCCAATCTTTTGTGTCAGGGGTATGTAAGTATGCGTGTCATTCGTCTTTTAGAGTAGGTCACGTAAAGACCTGAGCTGTGGCATTGTACAGTGTTGTCATGTAATACGGTCTGGCTAGTGTGCTCTTCCTAATCTGCATAATTATCTAGTAATTTTAGCGGTGGCACTAATGGTAGCAGTTAGCAGGTCTGTACAGGCTAGTGCGAACAGGCTATAGCTGCTCGGCCTGTCGTGACGCGCTAACAATTAATATACAGATATTATTACAGTAAGCAGGTATGCTTAGGACTAAAATTATGGGCTAGCACGGACGTGCGAGCACTTAAATTAGCATGTGAACATTAACATGTATTCTTAGTGACTGGAAAATGAGTGGCTAGAGCACGAACGTTGCTAGCAATTAACATTAGCAGGTTATCGCATTAACATGTTAGCAATGAGCTTGTATTTAATTCCTTAGTGGCTAAATATTAAGTTAATAAGCAGTAAGCAGTTACAATTAGCATTTAACATCAGACAGGTTAGCATTGGCATGTATTTATACTTAGGCTAATGAACACGCTAGCTGCGCGCTGTCAGTGGTTTGGGGGTCATTTTAGACAGACAAACGCGCTAGCAGTTAACATGAGTATGTTAAAATTACATGTTTACATTAGCATGTATTCTTAATGAACTAAAAGTGAGTGGACTAACATTGAACGTGCTAGCATTAACAATTATGCCATGTTGCCTTAAAACCAGGTGAACAGGACCAGGTAGGAGAAGCCGCCGAATGGAGAAGGCGAAGGAAGAGCACGGACGCGCATGTTAGCAGTAGAGGTTAACAAGTAGCAAATAGTAAGTTAAGCCTATTGTGGCTAATGCTAATTAGCATTAGCAGGTTAACTTAACAGGTGTAGCAGTGATAATCTCAGGTATTTAATTCTTAATGGAGTCAAATGCTATTACAATGAGCATGTTAACAATTTAGCATATTAACAAGTAGCAGGTCATTTGGTTTATTAGTGGCTAATGCTAATTGCGTGTAGCGTTAGACGTGCCGAGCAAGTGTACCGTTTTTGCAGTAAGTTTTATGTTCATTGGCCTGTCTTGTAATGTTAACATTTAGCACTGTCTTTCAGGTAGCGAGTAAGAACGCGCTAGTCTGCTCTGCTGGGCTCTGTCCAGTCTGCCCTGCCCAGTTTTACACAGACAAGTTGTCAAATTAAGTCAATAACGGCTGCTGTGACTGGCCCGCCACTCCGTCTGCTGCAAAAACTGTGGTCAGTTGGAAACTTCATCAGTTTGGAAATCCTGACGAGAGAGAGAGAAAATGCTGAGACCACCCTTCGAGAGGAGGGCTCTCCTGGCCAAAAACCGTATTGCCCATCTATTGAATACGAAATCCAGTGGGTTGTCGCCTGTTGCCTCTTCCTGAACCGTTCTACATATTTTGCTGTCGCGCGTCGATACATATATGAAAGAAAGCATGTCGCCTTCGAGCAAATTCAGAAACAAAAGGTTACTATCTGCTTTCCTCCGATAATTTCTCCGACTTTTTAACATGGGAGTCTAGGGCCATAGTGGATGGGTTGCTGGCCCGCATATATATATAACGTTCCTCGCCCACTAAATACTATATGATCTGCCGAGCAGTGTTAACAGGCGAATGTGAGTTAAGACGCAATTTTTCCTACGGTTCTATTTATAAATTGGGGGTCGGTAGGGCGCTGCAGGTGAAGCCACGGTAGTCGAATACGTTGTATTTTGTCACTTCTCCACTGCCACCTCACTCAGCTGGATGAATGTCATGGCCTCTAGCACAAACATTCCGCACGTACACATACCGCATGATAAACCCAGAAATTTGACTAAAAAACCTGCTAACTTTGAGCCGTTGATGTTAAAAAATGGTAAAAGCTGTCGATTGAGTGTAGTAATGTCTCTGAAGAGAAGGCAAGCATAACCGACGGTGTAAATGTTAGATGAAGTCCTCTCCATTCGGTGAAAGTTAAGGCCAGAGCGATTTCATTGTTTTAAAATACATTAGTGCCCTTTGGGCACCCACCCATAAAAGACGTGGATAACAATAAGTGTGGGAGCCCTTTGGGCACCCACACCAATAAGCGCTGGTGGATAACATATAGTGTGCGCATGGTCACGCACACTCAAGGCTAGTGTTAGCAGCAGGGAGCTGTTTTAGTAAAGCAATAAGGATCGGATATTATTTACTCAACATGCACATTACCTGCTAGCACCAAACACAGAACATAGTAACTACTTACTAGTCTACTAGCTGGCGAAGCACCAGTGGGGGAATTTAGAAGCTAATCAGCAAGATTCTTTTTAGAGAAAAAACAAACAAAAATATAACAGGCGTATGAATGAATATTGAATGTGGAACTTCTCAGGTAAGACAAACACTACTGCAATGGGATGATCATGGTGGTCGCGCGACGCGTCTAAGTGGGCTGAATCAACGAATATCAATCAATTTTCCAAAATCAGACTTTTTATTTGGATAGCCAAATGTCAACAAAGTAACATTTGGCCTCAGAGGTACTTCTTACTAATCTGGTAGATTTGAATGTTTCGTTTGACATCTGTACCTGTTTCCCCCGTCAGAAAGGCGGAGTGGTAGTCCACTGCAATGCCTCGGCGGGGGTCACGAGCACCAGCATCTGGTCATCGGCTACCCAATGTCATGTGATGCTCAGGCCTTGCGATGATTTGCCTCGCGCATGGGCTAATCACTCGGCCTGCGTCCCCATCCCCCATAACACTGGCTTTCCTGACACAAAATTCAACGGAGGACACTACAAAATAACCGTACGATGAATCCGTCGTGTTTGGGTAAGTCCTCAGTTGTTCCAGGAAGGCCAGGGGTTTGGGGGCAGGAGGGCAGGCGAGCTGGATTTGACCAATGAGAAGGCATCATCAAAGGACTGGCCATCACATGACTCAGGTGCCGATGACCACTGCTGGTGCCGGTGACACGCCGGCATTGCAGTGGAATACCTACGCCGTTCTGAGAAAAGGCAGATCAAAAGAAACATGAATCTACAGAATTGTAACCCTCTGGGCAAATGTAAGTTGTGACTTTGGGCTATACAAATAAAATGGATGTGAGTTGATGTGAATTAAGTTGACTTCGCCCACTTGGGGGCGCAATGATCTCCATTGAAGTAGTGTTTTATTCACCTGAAGAATTTACCTTCAATTTCATTTTAGGCTCGTGTGTTTTGGTTTTGTTTGTGTTTCTTATAAAAAATATCGTGCTGATTAGCTGCGAAGGCACCACTGTCTCACCAGCTAGTTTGGCTAGTAGTTAATGTGTCTGATGTTTGGTGCGAAGCAGGTCATTGTGCATAAGTATACAATCTTAGTGCGTAAACTCAGCGCCCCTGCTGCTTAAACTAGCATTGAGTGTGAGTGAGGCGCACACTTACTGTTATCCACCGACGCTTATTGGTGTGTGTGCCAAGGGCTACCATCACTATTGTTATCCAAGTCTTTATTTGGTGTGGGTGCCCATAAGGGCACTATACTGGTTACTTTCAAACAATGAACGGCTCTGTGCTATCTTCACCGTACGATGACTTACATTACAACTTTAAAACGTAGGTATGCTTGCCCTTCTCTTCAGAGAGTCACTGACACTGCATCGACAGTTTTACCATTTTTAAATCTCAAGGCTCAAAGTTGCAGCGGTTTTTAGTCAAATTTCGGGTTTTATAATGGGTGTGTTATGTGGCGCGAATTTGTGCTAAGTTGGATGACACATTCAGCTAGAGTATGTGTGGCAGGGAGAAGTGAAAAAAATAAAACGTTATTCGCACTACCGCTTGCTTCAAATGGCAATGCACTACAGACACCATATCTCTTAACTAGAATAGAACGTAGGACTAATCCTGTGTCGTCTTACTCACATGCCGCTTGCTAAAACGCTCGGACAAGAGTGGTTTCGTCGGCAACGGGAAAGAGCGGCAGACACCATCATACCCCAGCCAGACTACCATGGCTAAAAAAAGTCGGGAAATTTTCTGGAGGAAAGCAGAAGTAACCTTTTTTCTGAATTGCTCTTAAGGACACATTCTTCACTTATGCGACGCACAAATATGTAGACGTTCAGTAAGGGCCACAGGATGCCCCCACGATTTCGGTTCAATGATTGGGAAATACGGTTTGGCCAGAGAGCCCTCCTCTTCGAAGGGTGGTCTCAGCATTTCCTCTCTCTGCTGCAGGATTTCCAACTGAAGTTCCAACTGACAACAGTTGCCGGCAGCCCAGTGGCGGCCATTTGAGGCAGTTATTGGCTTAATTTGAACTTGTCTGTGTAAAATGGCAGACAGAGACAGCAGAGCAGGCTAGCGCGTTCGCCTACCTGTAAAGACATGTCTTAACTTGTTAATCATTAGCGCGGCTCAATGCTAAAATTACTGCAAAAGGTAATTGCTAGCACGTCAACGCTGCAATAGCATTAGCCACTAAATAACCAAATACATGCTACTTGATTCTAATATGCTAATGTTAACAGCTAATGCTAATTAGCATTTGCCATTAAGATAAAATACATGATCATTGCTAACATGTTAAGTGTTAACCTGCTAGCTAATGCTCATTAGCCATGAGCGAATAAAATACATGCTACTTGTTAACATGCTAATGCTAACATGCGCGTCAGTGACTATTAATAGCATAGCCACGAGGAATTAAATACCTGTTAATGTTAACATGGTAATGCTAAACATGCTATGTTAATTGCTAGCACGTCATGTTAGTCACTCACTTTTAGTCATTAAGAATGACATGCTAAGTAAACATGTAATGTTAAATACTAATGTTAACTGCTAGCGCGTTGTCTGTCTAAAATGACATGACAGCAGAGCAGCTAGGTGTTAATTAGCCTAAGTATTAAATACATGCCAATGCTAACATGCTGATGTTATAACTGCTAATGGTAACCGCTAATCTTATTAATTATATTAGCCACTAAGAATTAAATAACAAGCTCATGCTAAACATGTTATGCTAACATGCTAATGTTACATTGCTAGCACGTTTAGTGCTAGCCACTCATTTTCAGTCACTAAGATACATGTTAATGTTAACATGCTAAATGTTAAGTGCTAGCACGTCAGTGCTAGCCCAATTTTTAGTCATAAGAATACATGCTAATGTTAATATGTAATATTAATTGTTAGCGCGTCAAAGACAGCAGAGCCGCAGCCTGTAGCACTAGCGTAAAGACAGGCTAACTGCTAACATTAGTGGCCACAGCTAAAATTACTAAAATTAGCAATAGTATTAGCCACTAGAAAGTATTACATGACAACTGCTAACATGCCAACTACGTCTTTAAGTGACCTTCAACAGGTGCAGTAACTCTCCCCTGATTACAGTTGGTCCTGGTTGCTTAGCAACCTCAGCCTGCGTGAAGGAGGAGAGGGGGGAGGGGCCAGCAGACAGAAGCCGAGTGGCCATTTTAGTAGTTCTTGGCACTTAATTGAACCGTCTGTGTAAAATGGCAGACAGAGACAGCAGAGCGTTAGGTGCAAGCTGTAAAGACATGCTATTTGCAAACATTAGCGACCAATGCTAAAATTAGTGCTAATTACATTAGCCATTGGGAATTAAATCACATGTTGATTAATAACAAGATAATGCTAACATGCTAATGCTAATTAACATAGCCACGAGGAATTAAACATGTTATTACAACATGACAATGGATAACATGCTAATGTTAACTGCTAGCGCATCAGCGTTAACATGCTAATGCAACATGCTAATGTTAACATGCTAATGTTAACATGTTAATTCTAATTCACCATTAGCCCTGGAATTAAACACATGTTAATTCTAACACGCTAATTACAAGCTGTTAACTGCTAGAACATAGCGTACATGTAATGATAAACATGTTATGCTGAATGCTAATGTAACATGGTAATGTAAGCTAGCGCTCAGCGGTTAACCATGCTAATGTTAAACCATGTTTAATGCTACATGCTAATGTTAACTGCTAGCGCTCGCGTTAACATGCTAATGTTAACATGTTAATGCAAACATGCTATGCTAATTGCTAGCTGTAAGCGCTAGCTGCTTCTGTGTCTAAATAAACATGTTAAAAATGACAGTTTGGGTGGCTTTTGGATTACAGACCCCCAGCAACAGCCCACTCGTCACTCTCAAAATTTATTTTTCTATGCATTTGCTGAGCAGTGTCAGTAATAATGTAGGGTGATGACGGGGCAGAGTCACGCACACTCAAATTTCTTTAGAAATTTTCTAGTTATTAAACTTATTCTTACGCCCGTTTTTTGTTTCGCTACTCCCCCCAGATATTTTGTCGCACTACACAAAATGGGTATCAAAAAGTGCGGCTCGGCCCGGGACATGTGTGCTATGACTTTTCTAAGAGTTTCGGCAAACGGTTTTGTGAGTGCTCTCATTGACAAGACTGGCTTCTATTTGCTACGGGACCGCGGCAGTGCCGTTCCGCTTCCGTTCCGCTTCGTTCCGCGTCCTGTGAGTTGGCCTTAACAGGTGCAGTACTACTTTCCTGATCACAGTTGGTTCCGGTTGCTTAGCAACTCAGCCTGCGTGAAGGAGTAGAGGGGGAGAGGGCCAGCAGACAGAAGCCGAGGCCCATTTTAGTAGGTTCTTGGCACTTAATTGAACCTGTCGTGTAAAAGGGCAGACAGAGACAGCAGAGCATTCAGCGCAAGCTGTAAAGACATGCTATTTGGCAACATAGCGGACCAATGCTAAAATTAGTGCTAATTAACATTAGCCACTAGGAATAATAAATACATGTTAATTACTAACAAGCTAATGTTAACATGCTAATGTTAAACTGCCAGCATCAGCGTTAACATGTTAAGCTAAAATGCTAATGCTAACATGCTAATGCTAACTGCTAGAGCCTCAGCGTTATCATGCTAATGTTAAAAGCTAATGCTAACATGCTAATGCAAAGTAACATGAGCAACTCGGAATTAAACACATGTTAATTACTAACACGACTAATGTTAACATGCTAAGTTAACTGCTAGCGCATCACCGTTAACATGCTAATGCTAACATGGTAAATGCTAACATGCTAATGTAACTGCTAGCGCATCAGCGTAACGCTAATGCTAACATGCTAATGTTAACTGTTAGGCAACTGCTAGCGCATCAGCGCTAACATGCTAATGATAAACATGCTAATGATAAAATGCTAATATGAACATGCTAAGCTAACTGCTAGCGCATCAGTGTTAAAATGTTAATGCTACCATACTAATGCTAACATAGTAATGTTAACTGCTAGCGCATCAGTGTTAACATGCGCATCTAACATGCTAATGCTAACATACTAATGCTAAAATGCTAATGCTAACATGCTAATGTTAACATGCTAATGCTAACTGCTAGCGCATCAGCGCTAACATGCTAATGATAACATGCTAATGATAAAATGCTAATGATAACATGTTAATGTTAACTGCTAGCGCATCAGTGTTAAATGTAATGCTACCATACTAATGCTAACAGAAGTAAGGTTAACTGCAGCGCCTCAGTGTTAACATCGCTACAACTGCTATGCAACATACTAATGCTAAAATGCATGCTAACATGCTAATGTAATTGCTAGCAGAGAGCGTAGCTGCTCCGTGTCTAAAAATAACATGTTAAAAATGACTATTTGAGGTGTGCTTTTTGGATACAGACCCCCGCAACAGCCCACTCGTCACTCTTTCTTTTCTAGTACTGAATTTGCTGAGCAGTGTCAGTAATAAATGCATGGGGATGACGGGGCCAGAGTCACGCACACCAAAATCTCTTTAGAAATTTCTAGTTGACAGTATACAACTGTCCACAAGGATGAAGTGTAGCCATTTACAGTGTATCTATGACGTCACCCACAAGTGCCGTTTTGAATATCAGAATAGGCAACTCTGGCTTTCGCCATCTTGGCAGTCCTGCCTCTTCCGCCTTGAAGCTGATCTAAAACGCAACAAAGATGTGTATCATCACAGAGCTGAGGCAGGCTGCATACCCCCTAGGTGTTAAAACAAGCCACCTGGCAGCACTGTCAATCAAGTGGCCACACTGTTATTTCTGCATGACTTTAAGCCTTAATATAATCTGAAATGTGAGTTGTAATAAATTCACCCTCAGTACAAGTTGCAGGAATGGGAAATTAGCTATAGTATTTTCTACCAGCTGTTACATGTTTATCTGCTGTGAGTTGAACAATTAACATGGGACTCACAGCCTCAAGTGGCCCTTTGAGGAACTGCAGTTTTTGGCACTTCTACGTGTATATAGGCTCACTTCATGCCATGGGAGGTTGCCACTGGTTGTAACCCATTTTGGGGCTGCAGGCTGCAGCACTCTCCCTCAATATTGAAAACTTACTGTCCCCATTTTTAACTTTGACACAAAACTGAAAATGTTAGAAAGTTTTTCATTAAGGAGGCATTGCATTATTGTAACAATTTTATTAGATATGTAATATAACGATATCAGTTTTTAATTTTGAAATATCAAATTATCGTAAATCTGTATTTTGCCATCAAATGTTTACATGACATTCAACCTTAGACTTCAGTTCAGTTTCATATTTTGTCACATATAAATAATAATAATGGGAACTTAATGATAATAATAAAAAAACAATAATAATAATAATAATATCAATATATATTATCATCAATTGTAGCAACCAATAATTTAATACTTGGCAAAAACGTAATCATTTTGGCCCTTTAAATGTAATAAAGCAAATAACATAATAACATTTTGCCAATAATGTAAAAGCTATTACATTACATTATTACTTATCAATAACATTTATTATATATAAAATAATGAAAAACTACTACAATAAACACACAACAAAACAAAGGGATCAATAGTCCTAGGCAGCATAAGGATGGAGCAAGGGTAGAGGCTCTTCCTGAGCCTGGTCAGGACAGAGTTTATGTATGTATTATGTAGAATGTCCATGAATATATCTGTCTAATTCACTCTTGAGACTGCACAACTGCTCATCAAATAACGGAAGAAAAAAAAAATGCAAGATGCAAATCAAAGAAAGGGGGGAAGGGAAGGGAAAAAAGACTGGAAGCCGATTCATCCTTTACCTGTGTGATGGTCTGCTTAGGACGACGGTGGGGGATGGCTTGAGGACCATGCCGGTCAGAATCAATCCAGAGGAGACAAAGCCCAAATCATTTCTCCCAAAACAGGAGTCCATGGTCACAACATCTAATTCTGGTGAGTCGATTAACCAACATAAAAGTGGAACAGCCAAGGGCGCCAGTACTCGTAGTTGAAGAGGGGGATGGGGGGGGATGGCATCCCCGCTGTGGGGGAAAATGGTCAAAATCATCCCAAAATCTTCAAGAAAAGGGTCTCCTGTCTTATGTGTTCAGCGTTCAAAGTGTGAGGGCGGCACCTACGCTTGGGGGGGCGCCAGAGGACTATCAGGGGGGAGGCGAGCGAGCGGGGGAAAGAAGTAAAAATATATCTATCAAAGATATTGTCCCAATCACTGGTGGCGATGAAACTCGGCGAGCTAGCCCAGAAAGAGTAGCACAAAAATCAGTAAAACGACACGTATGTCACAGCGCGAAGAAACGCTGGTTAATGTCTCCTGCTAAGTCTCCTGCTAAGGTCTCCTGCTCTGTCCCTCTGCTTTAGTTGAATCAGTCCATGAAGCTCCGGGTTGTTTACATTAAAGACAAAGAGGCTTTGACGTGAAGTGAGACCTTCTTGCTGTGATTACTACCTTTGGGTTACTTAACTTATCTCATCTGACCGGTCATTGGTGGGTCAAAAGATGAAGGTGG
This sequence comes from Larimichthys crocea, assembly GCF_000972845.2. NCBI lineage: Eukaryota > Metazoa > Chordata > Actinopteri > Sciaenidae > Larimichthys > Larimichthys crocea. The sequence goes on from NW_020856024.1 coordinate 101,695, forward strand.
GCGGTACTAATATATCTCCTGACTCTGATTGGGTCGACAGTGACAGTGGTCAATCATCCACCGGTGTTGTTTGTTAGCCGAGAGCAAGCACCGCATTTCTTTTAATCGCTGTTCAACTCGCGTCGTCTGTAAAACTCGAAGGTCTTCTTTCCTCCTCCTTAAATTGTGTTTTTTATAAGGAAGGATGTTTTTTGTTTTAACAAATGTATTTAAATGTATTTAAATATGTTTAAAAACACACAAAGATGAAAAACACACACAAAGTTGTGTTTAAAAAATATTGGGGGGGGGGGGGGGGGGGGGGGGGGGGGGGGGGGGAGGGTAGCACATTCACAAAATAAGATATTTAAAATGGTTTTTACAAATATGTTTTACAAAAAGATGTGGAATGACATGATTCCATAGTTTAAGTGGTTATTGTTTCTTTCCGATAAATGGGATGTCTTGTGTCAGGCCATGGCAACTGAGAAGAGTCAGCTATGAATCAGATGGGATTAGAATTTGGCCATGTCAGCAGTCAACCTCAAAATTGAATAAAGGCGGAAATTGCATCTAACAAGGATGTTTTCCCTCCGGCTGGAAAAATATGTACACATAATGAAAAAGTTCACCAATCCCCCGGTTTCATTTTAACAACTCGACTACGGAGGGCGAACAATTCACTGAAGGGGGCAGTCAGGGCTGCAGGCCTGTGGGATTGTTGCTGGCAAGAGGCCTGATAACTTCAGTCCCTTTCATCATGTGTCACCTGCCGCAAGCTGAGAGGAAAACTTGAGGTCACAAGATGGCTGATCTCCCTCCGGAGCGTCTGAAGCTGTGTCACCACCATTCACATAATGTTGGGACTAGACGTTTTTGGGCCCTGGAATGTGGTCACCCGACGCACCAGAAGGTGGTGGCAGCTCAGAGCAAGCGGTGGGCCCAAGCCTTTTCACATGCAATGAGCACGAGAGCTGTGCTGTGAGGTCAATAGAGTCTAATGGATTCAGCCAGTTGCATCAATGCCCGCGAAGGTTTTTTGCTTGAGAGGCCAGCAAAACAGCTGGTCGGTAGAGGCACAAACTTGGTTGGAGCGAAGTTCGGACTGGGAATGAGACCAGATGAGTACAAGTCAAAAACCAGCACGTTAAGGTAACCTACATGAGAACGTGTTGTACATGGATAGTTCAACCCCCCCATTTTATCTCCACTGGGGAGGAGTTGTGGGAGCGGATGATCGGCATAACACGGAGATACTTGACCCATGTTGCTGACAAGCAAAACACCTCCACCTGACTCAATAAAGTTGCTTTGCACTCTGATGGGCCGAGGTCCTCTCATAAGCAATGCTAACGCATTAGTCCCGTCTCCTCCGATCCTTCTTCACCAATGCTGCTGGACTCCTGCTATGCGCTTGACCCAGAAATCAGTGTGCGTCCTCCCAGCCGGCAGTTTCAATGAGAAAGATCTCTTCAAGTGTCAGTGGAGGCAAGTGGCAGGCACTTTGCAAATGAGTTTTTTGGAACCGGTGGAGAAAATGAATACCTTCACACACTGTCAACCAAGCGTAAAGTGGGCAACACAGCATGGTCGAAACCTAGAAGTTGGAGACGTTGTGCTACTTAAGTGAACCAATCACCCCGAAATGAGTGGCCAAGTGGGTTTTTCTGGTCACCTCTACCAAGTCCAGCAGCGATGGGAAAGGTCCGCAAAGTAGGTGAGGTCAGGAACAACAACTCACAAGACAAAGTAAAGACATTCGTTAGGCGGTCTCTGAAGTGGTCTTACTCCTGACCAGGAAGGAGTGGCATCAATAAATGCCAGACGGGAGTGTTTCTGCCCTGAATTGTGTTTTATATGTTAAAAAGACTCTAATTTGAATGTTTGAAATGTTTTTATGTGTTGAGAGCTTTTAGGTTTTGAAATCCTCTTAGATCAGGATAGGTAGTAAGATCGTAAGCGGTGGAGAAAAAACGCGACGTGTGGCAATGATAGTTTTTGACTGGTTTTTCTCTGTGATATTAGTTGTCTGCATCCTTCAGAAAGGCAATGGCTGTAAGTGTTTCATGTTAACATTAAGAGTTATACTTACCTTGTTGTGTCCATAACAGTGTTATAAGTAGGCTGTTTATCTGTTCTTTTATAGTTTTCTTTTACTTTCCCAAATTTCAATGTTGTCAACCTGACTTACCTGCTGTGAGCAAAAGTCATGTAGGAGCAGCAGGCTCACTTTCCTGCTCTGTAAAGGAGTTTGCTGGCTGTTTATTTATGTTTAACACTCGAGGAGTACAACCATAAAGAAGCAGTAAAATGAGTCAAATTACAGGGATGAGGTAAGAAAAACTGGCAAGTGGTGCAGAGACAACAATCTCTCTCTGAACGTGGAAAATACGAAGGGAGATTGCGTCGACTCCGGAGAGGCCGCCACTCAGCACGCACGCTACAACCATAATGTGCTGCGTGGAAGAGTGAGCAGTAACCAGGTTTCTGGTGTGCTCATCACTGAGGGACCTCTCCTGAGCACCAACACTGCATCCTGGCAGAAGCTCAGCAGCGCCTACTTTTTACTTTCCTCCGCAAACCTAAGAAGAGCAGAGCGCCATTCCCCAATCCTGCATGAAGACCCTGCCAGCGCATATGAGAGCAGCTTGAGAGGATCAATTGGTAATAATTCTGCTTATACGGTGTTATACTATTTATCTCCAGACTTTTCTATTCTCGGATGTCCTTAATAACTTGAATATATTGTAGATTATATATTTTATTTTATTTTATTTTGATTTTAGTTCATAATTTTTTATTTATATATTTTCATCTTCACGTATATTTTTGTAGTTTTATATTGCATGTTTAGTGCTGTTTGGACAGCGAGAAACCAATTCAAATTGCTCTGTATGTCTTTTACTATTGCAGAATTGACACTAAGCCCGACGTGAACTGTGAAATTGAAGCAGTACAATTCACCGTTCCTGTCTTTCGGCCTCGTTACCCTGACTTCTTTCAATTACTCATGCCCACCTCTCTGCCATGACCCACAAAACGCATACCATCAAAGGCTACCTCTGTGGATCGCTTTTGTTGCAAAACTCCTAACCACCTAGATTACATTACAATACATTACATGCATTTTAGCAGACGCTTTTATCAAGCGACTTAAAGGGAGGACATAAGCTGAGAAAGGTTACAGGAGACAGAGTAGTTGTTAGTTTTGTTAATTTTGGGTTAGGCAGAAGCATTCTTCGAAAAGAAAGGTTTTTCAAGGTTTTTTTAAAGGTAGAAAGGGATGTTGCGTTCTAGTAGCCGTTGGGGAGGTCATTCACCTTTGGGGAAAAAAAAAAAAAAACAACACGAGAAGATTTAGAGTGACCTCGCTTTGCGAAAGGCAAGAGGGTACAACTAGACGGTTTGGTATGAGCGGAGCGTAAAACCGCCCTGGGCGGACGTGAGGCCTTAGGTAAGATGCTGAGATAGGCAGGGGCACAGACCTGAGATGGGTTTGGTAGGCTAAGCGTCAGAGCTTTGTGTTAATTCTGGCAGCTACAGGCAGCCAGTGCAGGTCGCTGAAGAGGGGGTGAATCGGTGACTTTAGTTGATTGAAAACCAGTCGCGCTGCGGCATTCGTGGACCATTTGCAAAGTTGATCCGCAAGCAGGTTGCCAGCCAGAGCAGAGTTGCAATAATCGAGGCGGTAGCTGACTGGTAAGCCTGTATCAGGAGCTGAGCGGCATATTGGGTCAGTACGGTCTGAATTTTTCTAATTATTGTACAATTGCAAGCGAGATGACCTCGTACGGAGGAAATGTGCTCAGAGAGAGAAAGACAACATCAAGTAGATGCCGCAGGTTTTCTAGCAGCATGGTAGGGGTATGTACAGTAACCAATTGTCAGGTTGAAAGTCATGGCAATTGGACTCATGGGCAGGGATGACCCAGGAGGTTCGGTTTTTGACAGATTAAGCATGGAAATGGTTGGTCTTTCATCCAAGTTGACAGATCAGAGAGACCAGGGCGAGATGCGTGCGGAGACCGGTGGTCGTCCGGCTGGACGACAGGTATATCTGGTGGTCATCGGCCATAGCAAGTGGTAGGAGAAGCCGTGTGAGCGGATAACATGGGACAAGCGAGGTGGGTAGATGGCAAGCAGAAGGGGACCCAGCACGACCCCGCGGCAACCCCCGTGGAGAGGGTAAATGAGTCGATGACAGACGACCTTTGCCCAAGACAACATTAAAGGAGCGTCAGGAAGTAGGACTCGAGCCAGGAGTGGGCAGAGCCTGTAATGCCATGTTAGCAGTTGGTTAGAAGTAATGTTTTGTATTGACTGTATCAAAGGCAGCCGATAAGGTCGAAAGGAGATGAGACCGATGATGCCCTCGTAACTCTGGCATGTTTTAGAGGCGTCTGGACAGATATAAGGCTGTTTTCGGTGGAGTGGCCACTTACCTGAACCCGTTCAGTCAGTGACTTGTTAGAGACCGCCCTCTCAATGGTTTTCGAAGGGGGAAGGGAGCAGTGACACCCCGGCGATAATTTCAACCAAGGACGGGTTAAGCATGAGTCGTTTTATTTCAATAAATGCGTAACTCTGGTTGTTTGAAAAGGCCGTGGAAATCACGCCGAGGAACGTGAGGCATGAATCAGGATGTGAGTTGGTGGGACTTAACCGTAGGAGTGATATCTTGTAGGAGTGTTAGAGGGGAGGGGGTCCAGCGGGCAGGTTGGTGGGTCGGTTGTTAATGATCATGTGGATTACCGCGTCCTTCTGAGAGAGGGGTGAAGCAGGAGAGAGGTTTGCGCTGTTGTCTCGGGGGGGGTAGCAGGTTGTGACCGGGGGGATCACAAAAGTGTTTGCTGATAATTGCCACCTTTGGTCTGTGAAGAAGGAGGCAAAGCGGTCAGCAGTGAGGGTGTTGGTGGCAGGTGGGGGTGGGGAGGATTAGTCAGCGATTTTGAAGGCGGAGAAGGAGTTTTCCGTGAGATCAGTTGTGCTGCTGATTTTTTCTTTGTTGTATATCCATTTTAGCAGTCGTGACAGATGAAAGAATGACGCTAGGAGAGATTGGAAGGCTTCTAGGTCATCAGGGTTTTTTTGGATTTGTTGACCATTTCCGTCTGGCAGCTCCTGAGTGCTTTAACGTGATGGGCGGATGGCATCAGTCAAACCATGGGTGGGGCTGAAGTGGAGCGTGCTAGGTTTGCTAGAAAGAGGGCACAGGGTATCCTAAGGCCATGCGGTTAGTGTGGGAACTGAGAGATCGGCGGCTGCATTGACATTAGCGAGAGAAACTGTGGAGGGGGAAGGGTAGTACGACACGGAGGCGAAGTGGGGTGGCAGACAAGTTGCGGAGATTGCGTCGAGAGGTGATCATGGGTTAGGGTGGTAGGTAGTTCTGGGTAGGGAAACATGAAGTTGGATGAAGAAGTGGTCCGAGGTAGTAATGGTGTGACCATTTATGCATCATTTTGCAGTTTTGGGTAGGGACGAGATCCAGTTGATTGCTGTTTTTTGGAGTTGGGGGAGTTACTGACTAGTTGCATGGTACAAATGAGTTGATGATGGATAAAGTTGGCGTAAAGCGCTTTGCCTAGATGGATGTTTGAAATCAACCCGAGACCAAAAGCGGGCACTCAAGTTCCAGGGATTGAGGAGTAGCGTGTCTAACTCATTGAGAAGTCACCAGAGGTGTCCAGGAGGACAGTAGATGACGATCACTGAGGCATTTGACTGGAGCTATGGATTTGATTGCCAATGGGGTTCAAATGAGCAGGTAGTTGGTGTGAGGAGCAGGGGAGCATAGTTCCATTTGTTGTTTAACCAGGACCCCAGTTCCGCCTCCCGCTTGGAAGACCGGTGGGTATGGGAGAAGAGTGAGCTGCGGAGATGCTGCCTGAGTGGGGCGGTGTTTTCCTGTTTAAGCCAGGTTCGTGAGGGCCAGTAGGTCCGGGAGACTTGCTGGCATAAGCCGGATAAGTCCCATTGTTGGACAGCGGATGGCAGTTTCCATAGGCCACAGAGAAGGTTTTGTGGGTGTATATAATGTTCCCCAGGGGCCGGAGTTAAATAGATGTCCTGGTGCGAAGGTTTGCGGTGTAGGGGGGTCCATGCAGTAGAAACTACGGGGGATCTTCCTGGGAAGCACATAGCGATATAAGATATCCTGACTTCTAACGGGGATTGCCTATGGCCAAGAGCCAGCTCAAATTCATCAACCGCCTCCCTCTCACGGCAGACCTTTTTTCGCAACCTGCATTTCGCACATCCGCTCAGGTTTTTAGGGTGTTTCCCCACATTGCCCACTAACTCTAGAAGGCCATGTTATTCCAAGCCTTTTTCCGATTCCGTCAGAGCCTCCGATTTTACGCATCACACTCCGCTTCAGACCAAGCGTCACGCCTGAAACTCCTAAAATGAAAACCAAAACAATGCGTCAGGCAGGCCGACACCAGTCTGTCATCTTCAGATCCAAGTGGCCACTAATCCCTTCAAAGCTTGACAAACTAATTGTTGTTCTGAAAACTTCAAAGCCTCTTCAAAACTGAACCGTTTATTTATTGCCCCGAGTCTGATTCACGGTTGTGTATGGAATTTTTTCTGTCCTTAGGTTACCAAGTCATAGTGTGGGCCTTGAGGTCCTCGGCAGTATTAATTGTTTTGTCTTGACCAGGTGCCAGCCATATCTAAACATTGTGTGGCCAGGGTTAGAGTATTTGGGGTGTGATAATTTGGGTTAAAGTTTATCCATCCAGCAGAGTCGGCAGAATGTGAAACAGCATAAGAAGCAAGAGGCTCCTGAACACTTTCTTTCCTTCCTGACCACACACTGACCGTGTGACTTCAGAATTCCTTCCCACAAAACGTGGCCACTCGTTTTGGTCTATCCTTCTTTAGGAATACGTGTTGGGGGCCCGTCGTGCCGCCTGGGAGCGCTGTGGCGGATTTTTCTCTTTCACTCCCCCACAATGCAACCGTGTTCAAAAATCCATTAACTAGCACATTTTCATCTTTTGGGTTGTAAATAATCTTTCAATCTTCAAAACTTAGTTGTGTTCCTGGCTAGTGAATTGAAGCTAAAGCGGAATTTTCAGGAGGCAACAGCATCATAAGTTTCATGCCTAACCAATGGTCCCTCCATTTCAATCTTGTATCTGCACATGTGCTGTATTGTTGTATTGGATTCTTACATCTGACTGGGGAAATCCTTTAAAGCATCATCAATCATAATCCTGAATCTGCCGTGTTTTGCGCTGGAAATGATCTACGGTCAACTCAAAGAATCTATGAAAATCTGCTGGATCAGCGAGCGATCCACGGTCTCTGAGTCTCTTGAGTCTTGGGTGTTCCGGCTCTGTATGGATTACTTGTGCAGGATGGAAGCTGTGGCTCTAATCTGGATCTGGATCTGTGATACTGGATTCGGAATCTGCAGGAATGTTTTTGTTGATCCACTGTGTCAGCTAATCTAGTCCCGACTTCTGAGCTATTGCTACGTTGGGAACAATAAAATTATTTGTCAATGATAATACTGGGATTTCTGGCAGCTGGGTGGCTGGGACATGTGTAATGAGATTCTACAGGTTAAAGAGAGTAGTGAATGATATGAATGATAGGATATGTACTGAATATGATAGAGAATGATATAGATATGATAGAATATGATATGGCCTGGTGATATGATATATGGCCTGTTGCTAGGCAGATGTGAGTCATACACACCTAGTCGTGAGCCTTTTGGCATAAGCCATAAACGATGGAGCACTGGAGTTGCTTTGGTACACTGTTCTTCACATTTGGTTGAAAGTCACAGTGTATTAATAAATGCAGTTAGTACAGGTCCAGTAAGAGGTTATTATGAACCAGAAAAGTACAAATCAATATCTAATATATTATATGGCGAGCTGCCAGCCCAGCCAACCACCCCATCATACTTACTTGCTTGCTGCCTTGCAAATACTAGAAAGATCTTATTGAAGCCCTCAAGGGGAATTTTTTTTTTTTTACACAAGTTCTTTACATGCATTTTTGCCAAAGTTAGGGTTTTGGTTATCGTGCTCAAGAGCACGTTCATTGGCAGTAACCAGGAGGTGGAGACGCAACATTATCATAATAGATTTCATATGCTTTTGCTTTACAGTTAGCTTTGGACTTTGTATGGACTTAGAGTTAACAGACGCCTGCTCAGTGGGATTCTATTGTCTTCATTACTGAAAAACTCGACGCAAACCGTTCCACTCTCTCTCTATCTATCTTTCTCTCTCCATCACCACACCACCACCATCTGTAAACATACATGTCTGCATTAATTGCATGTTTAATTGCAATGTTACTAACTAACTTCTCCCGGAGTTTCCCTGTCCTCTCTCATCCAGCTCTCGTCATGGATCGTGGCTGTTGCTGAAGGTCTTGCACGATGTCCCACTACATATATGATAAATCATATTGTACATAGTCTCCATTACAGCTTATAGTTAGTTAATGTGTTGGCTGCTGCTATGCACCTTGTCCCTCTCTATCTCTCTCTATTTTATCTGCTAACCCCCCACCCCTCTCTCTATCCACCCCTGCTCTATCTATCTCCTATCTCAACCAGTCATGGTGGGATGATGTCCCTACCAGTGAGTGGGTCTGCCCAGGTTCTCCTTTGCCTGTTAAAAGGAAGTTTTTCCTCACCACCAATCGACAAGTGCTTGGCCCATAGTGGGAACTGTTGGTCTCCTGGTAAATAATTATAAAGGTAACAGTCGCAGAACTGCTCGGTAGAAAAGTGTCCATAAGATAACTTTTGTTATGATATGGTGGCTATATAAATAAATTGAATTGAATTGAAAAATGGTTTCATACTGGAAAGTATAATAGTGAGCTGTTGCAAGAAAACATTTCTCGTCTGTCCATTAAGGTTTTATTCATGGTGTAGAAATAACATTGTGGGAGATTTGTGGGTGACCATTGCTCCAAAACATGAGGATGGGTTTAATACAGAGGATAAATCACCCCCCCCCCCCCCCCCCAAAAGAAACCGCAATAATTAAACACAAACAAATGCATACATATGTTTTGGTTGAACTTTTCAGAATTTCTTGCATCAATTGTTGTAATCAATCACATTTTTATATCCACCTCACAGTTTATTACTTGGTGGTCTGGTTATTTTGGATACCTAAACTGACACAGACCCTTATTTGCTCTTCAGAATCAGATCCTACACTGTTAAAAAATCTCCACTAATTTTTTCCAATAAAAGCACATCAAAAAGATGTCTACTCTGTAAAAATCCAAATATTTTTCAATATAAATGCTTCTCTTCAGTTTGGCAGTTTCTGGAATTACATTTTACCATTAATTCATTCAATTATTTAAGTCACACAAATTTATTCCTAAACTGTCTACTGCCCTTAACATTTTGGGTCTCCTTCTTTAGTAACTTTGATCCATTCATCGTGCTGTGTTTTTGTAGTTCTCAGTTGTTCCAGGAAGCCAGGGTTTTTGGGGCATGAGGCAGCCGAGCTGGATTTGACCAATGAGAAGGCATCATCAAAGGACGGCCATCACATGAAATCAGGTAGCCGATGACCACTGCTGGTGCCCGTGACACGCCGGCATTGCAGTGGACTAACACTACGCCTTTCTGAGGAAAAGGCAGATGCAAAAGAAACTTAAATCTACAGATTGTAAGCCCTCTGAGGCAAATGTACTTTGTGACTTTGGGCTATACAAATAAACTGATTTGAAATTTGATTGAATATAGTTGACTTCAGCCACTTGGGGCGCAACATGATCATCCATTGAAGTAGGTTTGTATTCACCTGAAGAATTTACCTTCAATATTCATATTTTAGCTCTGTTTTTGTTTTGTGTTTTTTCTAATAAAAAGATATCTTGCTGATTAGCTCTAAATGCCCCACTGTCTTCACCAGCTAGTTGAGCTAGTAGTTAATGTGTCTGATGTTTGGTGCGAAGCAGGTAATGTGTGCAGTAAGTATATCAGATCTTAGTGCTTAAAACAGCTCCCTGCTGCGTTAAACTAGCATTGAGTGTGCGTGCAAGGCGCACACGAATGTTATCCACCGCGCTTATTGGTGGTGGGTGCCCAAAGGGCTCCCACACTATTGTTATCCAAGTCGTTATTTGTGTGGGTGCCAAAGGGCACTATGGTTATTTTCAAACAATGAACGGCTCTGGCATACTTCCTTCACCGAGAGACTTCATTTAAACTTTAAAACGTAGGTATGCTTGCCTTCTCTTCAGAGATTCACTACACTCATCGACAGCTTTTACCATTTTTAAACTACAAGGCTCAAAGTTGAGCAGGTTTTTTAGTCAAATTTCGGGTTATAATGGGTGTGTATGTGGCGGAATGTGTGTGCAGAGTGGGATGACATCATCAGCTAGAGTGAGGTGTGCAGGGAGAAGTGAAAAAAAAAAACGTATTCGACTACCGCGTGGCTTCAAATGCACCACATACAGACACAATCTTATACAATAGAACGAGGAAATTGGTCGTCTCTACTCACATCTCGCCGCTGACAACGGTCAGATATATAGTTTTGTCGGGAAACGTAAAGATGCGGCAGCAACACCATCCACAGCCCATAGACTACCAGTTAAAAGTCGGGAAATTTTTCTGGAGGAAAGCAGAAGAAACCTTTTTTCTGAATTGCCTAAGGACACTTTCTTCACTTATCGACGCAAACAAAATAGGTAGACGTTCAGAAGGGCACAGGATGCCCCCACTGATTTCGGTTCAATGATTGGAAATACGGTTTGGCCAGAGAGCCCTCCTCTTCGAAGGGTGGTCTCAGCATTTCTCTCTCTCTGTCAGGATTTCCAACTGAAGTTCCAACTGACAACAGTTGCAGCAGCCCAGTGGCGGCCATTTGAGCAGTTATTGGCTTAATTTGAACTTGTCTGTGTAAAATGGCAGACAGAGACAGCAGAGCAGGCTAGCGCGTTAGGCGACCTGTAAAGACATGCTAACTGTTAACATTAGCGGCCAATGTAAAATTACTGGCAAAAGGTAATTGCAGCACGTTCAACGCTACAATTAGCATTAGCCACTAATAACCAAATACATGCTACTTGTTAATATGCTAATGTTACATGCCTAATGCTAATTAGCATTGCCATTAAGAATAAATACATGATCATTGCAACATGTTAATGTTAACCTGCTATGCTATTAGCATTAGCCAATAGGAATAAATACATGCTACTTGTTAACATGCTAATGCTAACATGCGCGTCAGTGCTATTATTAGCATAGCCACTAGGAATTAAATACCTGTTAATGTAACATGGTAATGCTAACATGCTAAGGTTAATTGCAGCACGTCAATGTTTAGCACTCACTTTTAGTCATTAAGAATACATGCTAATGTAAACATGTAATGTTAACATACTATACTAATGTTAACTGCTAGCGCGTTGTCTGTCTAAAATGACATGACAGCAGAGCAGCTAGCGTGTTAATTAGCCAAGTATTAAATACATGCCAATGCTAACATGCTGAGGTTAAAAAACTGCTAATGGTAACCTGCTAATGCTTTATTAATTAATATTAGCCACTAAGAATTAAATACAAGCTCATTGCTAACATGTTAATGCTAACATGCTAATGTTAATTGCTAGCACGTTAGTGCTAGCCACTCATTTTCAGTCACTAAAGAAACATGTTAATGTTAACATGCTAATGTAGTGCTAGCACGTCAGTGCTAGCCCATAATTTTTAGTCACTAAGAATACATGCTAATGTAATATGGTAATATTAATTGTTAGCGCGTCAAAGACAGCAGAGCAGCTAGCCTGTAGCACGAGCTGTAAAGACATGGCTAACTGCTAACATTAGTGGCCACAGCTAAAATTACTAAAATTAGCAATTAGTATTAGCCACTAAGAAGTATTACATGACAACTGCTAACATGCCAAGCTAAGTCTTTAAGTGACCTTCTAACAGGTGCAGTAACTCTCCCCTGATTACAGTTGGTCCTGGTTGCTTAGCAACCTCAGCCGGCTGAAGGAGGAGAGGGGGGAGGGGCCAGCAGACAGAGGCCGAGTGGCCATTTTAGTAGTTCTTGGCACTTAATTTGAACCGTCGGTGTAAAATGGCAGACAGAGACAGCAGAGCGTTAGTGCAAGCTGTAAAGACATGCTATTTGCAAACATTAGCGACCAATGCTAAAATTAGTCTAATTAATTAGCCATTAGGAATTAAATACATGTTGATTAATAACAAGATAATGCTAACCATGCTAAATGCAATTAACATTAGCCACTAGGAATTAAACACATGTTAATTACTAACAGCTAATGGTAACATGCTAATGTTAACTGCTAGCGCATCAGCGTTAACAGCTAATGCTAACATGCTAATGTTAACATGCTAATGTTAACATGTTATTCTAATTAACATTAGCCACTAGGAATTAAACACATGTTAATTACTAACACGCTAATGTTACAAGCTAATGTTAACTGCTAGCACATCAGCGTAACATGCTAATGATAACATGTTAATGCTGAAATGCATGTTAACATGCTAATGGTAACTGCTAGCGCATCAGCGTTAACATGCTAATGTTAACTGTTAATGCAACATGCTAATGTTAACCTAGCTAGCGCATCAGCGTAACATGCTAATGTTAACATGTAATGCAAACATGCTAATGCTATTGCTAGCATGTAAGCGCTAGCTGCTTCTGTGCTAAATAAACATGTTAAAAAATGACAGTTTGAGGTGTGCTTTTTGGATACAGACCCCAGCAACAGCCCACTCGTCACTCTCAAAATTTATTTTCTAGTACTGAATTTGCTGAGCAGTGTCAGTAATAATGTATGGGGATGACGGGGCCAGAGTCACGCACACCTCAAATTTCTTTAGAAATTTTCTAGTTATTAAACTTATTCTTACGCCCGTTTTTTTGTTTCGCTACTCCCCCCAGAGTTTTTGTCGCACATACACAAAATGGGTATCAAAACGTGCGGCTCGGCCCGGGACATGTGTGCTATGACTTTTCTAAGAGTTTCGGCAACGGTTTTTGGAGTGCTCTCATTGACAAGACTGGCTCTATTTGCTACGGTGACCGCGGCAGTGCCGTTCCGCTTCCGTTCCGCTTCCGTTCCGCGTCCTGTGTGAGTTGGCCTTAACAGGTGCAGTAACTACTTTCCTGATCACATTGGTCCTGGTTGCTTAGCAACCTCAGCCTGCGTGAAGGAGTAAGGGGGGAGGGGCCAGCAGACAGAAGCCGAGTGGCCATTTTAGTAGTTCTTGGCACTTAATTGAACCTGTCTGTGTAAAATGGCAGACAGAGACAGCAGAGCATTAGCGCAAGCTGTAAAGACAATGCTATTTGCAAACATTAGCGACCAATGCTAAAATTAGTGCAATAAAATTAGCCACTAGAATAAATACATGTTAATTACAACAAGCTAATGTTAACATGCTAATGGTTAACTGCCAGCGCATCAGCGTTAACATGTTAATGCTAAAATGCTAATGACTAACATGGCAATGTAACTGCTAGAGCTCAGCGTTATCATGCTAATGTTAAAAGGCTAATGCTAAACATGCTAATGCAAAGTAACATTAGCAACTCGGAATTAAACACATGTTAATTACTAACAGCTAATGTTAACATGCTATGTTAACTGCAGCGCATCACCGTTAACATGCTAATGCTAACATGGTAATGCTAACATGCTAATGTAACTGCTAGCGCATCAGCGTTAACATGCATGCTAACATGCTAAGTTTAACATGTTAATGCTAACTGCTAGCGCATCAGCGCTAACATGCTAATGATAACATGCTAATGATAAAATGCTAATGATAACATGCTAATGCTAACTGCTAGCGCATCAGTGTTAAAATGTTAATGCTACCATACTAATGCTAACATAGTAATGTTAACTGCTAGCGCATCAGTGTTAAATGCGCATCAACATGCTAATGCTAAACATACAAGCTAAAATGCTAATGCTAACATGCTAATGTTAACATCTAATGCTAACTGCTAGCCATCAGCGCTAACATGCTAATGATAAACATGCTAATGATAAAATGCTAATTAGAACATGCTAATGTTAACTGCTAGCGCATCGATTGTTAAAATGTTAATGCTACCATACTAATGCTAACAAGTAATGTTAACGCTAGCGCATCAGTGTTAACATGCGCATCTAACATGCTAATGCTAACATACTAATGCTAAAATGCTAATGCTAACATGCTAATGTTAATTGCTAGCATGTAAGCGCTAGCTGCTCTGTGTCTAAATAAACATGTTAAAAATGACATTTTGAGGTGTGCTTTTTGGATACAGACCCCCAGCAACAGCCCACTCGTCACTCTTTTCTTTTCTAGTACTGAATTGCTGAGCAGTGTCAGTAATAATGCATGGGGATGACGGGGCCAGAGTCACGCAACCAAAATCTCTTTAGAAATTTTCTAGTTGACAGTATACAACTGTCCACAAGGATGAAGTTGTAGCCATTTACAGTGTATCTATGACGTCACCCACAAGTGCCGTTTTGAATATCAGAATGCAACTCTGGCTTTCGCCATCTTGGCAGTCCTGCCATCTTCCGCCTCTCCGCCTGAAGCTGATCTAAAACGCAAACAAAGATTGTATCTCAGCAGAGGCTGAGGAGGCTGCATAACCCCTAGGTGTTAAAACAAGCCTCGGCACGCACTGTCAATCAAAGTGGCCACACTGTTGTATTTCTGCATGACTTTAAGCCTTAATATAATCTGAACATGTGAGTTGTATATAAATCACCCTCAGTACAGTTGTCATGAATGGGGAAATTAGCTATAGTATTTTCTACCAGGCTGTTACATGTTTATTTCTGCTGTGAAGTTGAACATATAAACATGGGACTACAGCCTCAAGTGGCCCTTTGAGGAACTGCAGTTTTTTGGCACTTCTACTGTATATAGGCTTCACTTCATGCCATGGAGGTTTGCCACTTGGTTGTAACCCATTTGGGGGCTGCAGGCTCAGCACTCTCCCTCAATATTGAAAACTTACGGTCCCATTTTTTAACTTGACACAAAACTGAAAAGGTTTAGAAAATTTTTTCATTAAGGAGGCATTGCATTATTTACACAATTTTATTAGATATGTAATATTAACGATATCAGTTTTTAATTTTGAAATATCAAAATTATCGTAAATATCTGTATTTTGCCATCAAATTGTTTACATGACATTCAACCTTTAGACTTCAGTTCAGTTTCATATATTTGTCACATATAAATAATATAAATGGAACTTAATGTAATAATAATTAAAACAATAATAATAATAATAATATCAATAATATTATTATATCAATTGTAGCAACCAATAATTTAATACTTGGCAATAACGTATCATTTGGCCCTTTTAAATGTAATAAAGCAATAACATAATAACATTTTGCCAATAATGTAATAAGCTATTACATTACATTATTACATTATCAATAACATTTATTATTAATAAAAATAATGAAAAACTACTACAAAAACACAACAAAAACAATAAGGAATCAATAGTCCTAGGCAGCAAAGGATGGTCAGAAGGGTAGAGGCTCTTCCTGAGCCTGTCAGGACAGTATGTTATGTCATGTATTATGTAGTATGTCCATGAATATATCTGTCTAATTCACTCATTGAGACTGCCAACGCTCAGAAACGGAACCAAATTTGATGTCATGCTTCGAGGCACTGTCCCCAGTCCAGGAAACAAATATGGTGTCATTTCGTCTCTAGGGGGCGCTATAATTACCAAAACTTTTATCAAAATGATTAATTTTGGGGAAACGGTGTGGCCAATTCCACATGCGCACATTTCGACGTGCGCATATGCGAGGGCCCGACCATCGCTGCTTGCAGCTTTAATTTTAATTATTATTACATTAAGTTCCATTATTATTATTTATATGTGACAAATATATGAAACTGAACTGAAGTCTAAAGGTTGAATGTCATGTAAACAATTTGATGGCAAAATACAGATATTTACGATAATTTTGATATTTCAAAATTAAAAACTGATATCGTTAATATTACATATCTAATAAAATTGTGTAAATAATGCAATGCCTCCTTAATGAAAAACTTTTCTAAACATTTTCAGTTTTTGTGTCAAAGTTAAAAATGGGGACAGTAAGTTTTCAATATTGAGGGAGAGTGCTGCAGCCTGCAGCCCCAAAATGGGTTACAACCAAGTGGCAACCTCCATGGCATGAAGTGAAGCCTATATACAGTAGAAGTGCCAAAAACTGCAGTTCCTCAAAGGGCCACTTGAGGCTGTAGTCCCCATGTTAATATGTTCAACTTCACAGCAGAAATAAACATGTATACAGCCTGGTAGAAAAATACTATAGCTAATTTCCCCATTCATGACAACTGTACTGAGGGTGAATTTATATACAACTCACATGTTCAGATTATATTAAGGCTTAAAGTCATGCAGAAATAACAGTGTGGCCACTTTGATTGACAGGTGCGTGCCAGGTGGCTTGTTTTAACACCTAGGGGTTATGCAGCCTGCCTCAGCTCTGCTGATGATACACATCTTTGTTGCGTTTTAGATCAGCTTCAAGGCGGAAGAGGCAGGACTGCCAAGATGGCGAAAGCCAGAGTTGCATATTCTGATATTCAAAACGGCACTTGTGGGTGACGTCATAGATACACTGTAAATGGCTACAACTTCATCCTTGTGGACAGTTGTATACTGTCAACTAGAAAATTTCTAAAGAGATTTTGAGTGTGCGTGACTCTGGCCCCGTCATCCCCATGCATTATTACTGACACTGCTCAGCAAATTCAGTACTAGAAAAGAAAAGAGTGACGAGTGGGCTGTTGCTGGGGGTCTGTATCCAAAAAGCACACCTCAAATAGTCATTTTTAACATGTTTATTTAGACACAGGAGCAGCTAGCGCTTACATGCTAGCAATTAACATTAGCATGTTAGCATTAGCATTTTAGCATTAGTATGTTAGCATTAGCATGTTAGATGCGCATGTTAACACTGATGCGCTAGCAGTTAACATTACTATGTTAGCATTAGTATGGTAGCATTAACATTTTAACACTGATGCGCTAGCAGTTAACATTAGCATGTTATCATTAGCATTTTATCATTAGCATGTTATCATTAGCATGTTAGCGCTGATGCGCTAGCAGTTAGCATTAACATGTTAACATTAGCATGTTAGCATTAGCATGTTAACGCTGATGCGCTAGCAGTTAACATTAGCATGTTAGCATTACCATGTTAGCATTAGCATGTTAACGGTGATGCGCTAGCAGTTAACATTAGCATGTTAACATTAGCGTGTTAGTAATTAACATGTGTTTAATTCCGAGTTGCTAATGTTACTTTGCATTAGCATGTTAGCATTAGCCTTTTAACATTAGCATGATAACGCTGATGCTCTAGCAGTTAGCATTAGCATGTTACCATTAGCATTTTAGCATTAACATGTTAACGCTGATGCGCTGGCAGTTAACATTAGCATGTTAACATTAGCTTGTTAGTAATTAACATGTATTTAATTCCTAGTGGCTAATGTTAATTAGCACTAATTTTAGCATTGGTCGCTAATGTTTGCAAATAGCATGTCTTTACAGCTTGCGCTAATGCTCTGCTGTCTCTGTCTGCCATTTTACACAGACAGGTTCAAATTAAGTGCCAAGAACTACTAAAATGGCCACTCGGCTTCTGTCTGCTGGCCCCTCCCCCCTCTACTCCTTCACGCAGGCTGAGGTTGCTAAGCAACCAGGACCAACTGTGATCAGGAAAGTAGTTACTGCACCTGTTAAGGCCAACTCACACAGGACGCGGAACGGAAGCGGAACAGAAGCGGAACGGCACTGCCGCGGTCACCGTAGCAAATAGAAGCCAGTCTTGTCAATGAGAGCACTCACAAAACCGTTTGCCGAAACTCTTAGAAAAGTCATAGCACACATGTCCCGGGCCGAGCCGCACGTTTTGATACCCATTTTGTGTATGTGCGACAAAAACTCTGGGGGGAGTAGCGAAACAAAAAACGGGCGTAAGAATAAGTTTAATAACTAGAAAATTTCTAAAGAAATTTTGAGTGTGCGTGACTCTGGCCCCGTCATCCCCATACATTATTACTGACACTGCTCAGCAAATTCAGTACTAGAAAATAAATTTTGAGAGTGACGAGTGGGCTGTTGCTGGGGGTCTGTATCCAAAAAGCACACCTCAAACTGTCATTTTTAACATGTTTATTTAGACACAGAAGCAGCTAGCGCTTACATGCTAGCAATTAGCATTAGCATGTTTGCATTAACATGTTAACATTAGCATGTTAACGCTGATGCGCTAGCAGTTAACATTAGCATGTTAGCATTAACATGTTAACATTAGCATGTTAACGCTGATGCGCTAGCAGTTAACATTAGCATGTTAGCATTAACATGTTAACATTAGCATGTTAACGCTGATGCGCTAGCAGTTACCATTAGCATGTTAACATTAGCATTTCAGCATTAACATGTTATCATTAGCATGTTAGCGCTGATGTGCTAGCAGTTAACATTAGCTTGTTAACATTAGCGTGTTAGTAATTAACATGTGTTTAATTCCTAGTGGCTAATGTTAATTAGAATTAACATGTTAACATTAGCATGTTAACATTAGCATGTTAGCATTAGCATGTTAACGCTGATGCGCTAGCAGTTAACATTAGCATGTTACCATTAGCATGTTAGTAATTAACATGTGTTTAATTCCTAGTGGCTAATGTTAATTAGCATTAGCATGTTAGCATTATCTTGTTATTAATCAACATGTATTTAATTCCTAATGGCTAATGTTAATTAGCACTAATTTTAGCATTGGTCGCTAATGTTTGCAAATAGCATGTCTTTACAGCTTGCACTAACGCTCTGCTGTCTCTGTCTGCCATTTTACACAGACGGTTCAAATTAAGTGCCAAGAACTACTAAAATGGCCACTCGGCTTCTGTCTGCTGGCCCCTCCCCCCTCTCCTCCTTCACGCAGGCTGAGGTTGCTAAGCAACCAGGACCAACTGTAATCAGGGGAGAAGTTACTGCACCTGTTAGAAGGTCACTTAAAGACTTAGCTTGGCATGTTAGCAGTTGTCATGTAATACTTTCTTAGTGGCTAATACTAATTGCTAATTTTAGTAATTTTAGCTGTGGCCACTAATGTTAGCAGTTAGCATGTCTTTACAGCTAGTGCTACAGGCTAGCTGCTCTGCTGTCTTTGACGCGCTAACAATTAATATTACCATATTAACATTAGCATGTATTCTTAGTGACTAAAAATTATGGGCTAGCACTGACGTGCTAGCACTTAACATTAGCATGTTAACATTAACATGTATTCTTAGTGACTGAAAATGAGTGGCTAGCACTAACGTGCTAGCAATTAACATTAGCATGTTAGCATTAACATGTTAGCAATGAGCTTGTATTTAATTCTTAGTGGCTAATATTAATTAATAAGCATTAGCAGGTTACCATTAGCAGTTTAACATCAGCATGTTAGCATTGGCATGTATTTAATACTTAGGCTAATTAACACGCTAGCTGCTCTGCTGTCATTGTCATTTTAGACAGACAACGCGCTAGCAGTTAACATTAGTATGTTAACATTACATGTTTACATTAGCATGTATTCTTAATGACTAAAAGTGAGTGACTAACATTGACGTGCTAGCAATTAACATTAGCATGTTAGCATTACCATGTTAACATTAACAGGTATTTAATTCCTAGTGGCTAATGCTAATTAATAGCACTGACGCGCATGTTAGCATTAGCATGTTAACAAGTAGCATGTATTTAATTCCTATTGGCTAATGCTAATTAGCATTAGCAGGTTAACATTAACATGTTAGCAATGATCATGTATTTATTCTTAATGGCAAATGCTAATTAGCATTAGCATGTTAACATTAGCATATTAACAAGTAGCATGTATTTGGTTATTAGTGGCTAATGCTAATTGCTAGCGTTGACGTGCTAGCAATTACCTTTTGCAGTAATTTTAGCATTGGCCACTAATGTTAACAGTTAGCATGTCTTTACAGGTAGCGCTAACGCGCTAGCTGCTCTGCTGTCTCTGTCTGCCATTTTACACAGACAAGTTCAAATTAAGCCAATAACTGCTCAAATGGCCGCCACTGGGCTGCTGCAACTGTTGTCAGTTGGAACTTCAGTTGGAAATCCTGACAGAGAGAGAGAGAAAATGCTGAGACCACCCTTCGAAGAGGAGGGCTCTCTGGCCAAACCGTATTTCCAATCATTGAACCGAAATCAGTGGGGGCATCCTGTGCCCTTCCTGAACGTCTACATATTTGTTTGCGTCGATAAGTGAAGAAATGTGTCCTTAAGAGCAATTCAGAAAAAAGGTTACTTCTGCTTTCCTCCAGAAAATTTCCCGACTTTTTAACATGGTAGTCTATGGGCTGTGGATGGGTTGCTGCCGCATCTTTACGTTTCCCGACAAAACTATATATCTGACAGTTTTAGCAGGCGAATGTGAGTAAGACGACAAATTTTCCTACGTTTCTATGTATAAATTGTGTCTGTAGTGGTGCATTTGAAGCCACGGTAGTCGAATACGTTTTATTTTTTCACTTCTCCCTGCACCTCACTCTAGCTGATGATGTCATCCACTCTAGCACAAACATCCCGCCTCATACACACCCATTATAAACCCAGAAATTTGACTAAAAACCTGCTCAACTTTGAGCCTTGATAGTTTAAAAATGGTAAAAGCTGTCGATGAGTGTAGTGAATCTCTGAAGAGAAGGCAAGCATACCTACGTTTTAAAGTTTAAATGAAGTCTCTCGGTGAAAGTATGCCAGAGCAGTTCATTGTTGAAAATAACATTAGTGCCCTTTGGGCACCCACACCAATAAAGACTTGGATAACAATAGTGTGGGAGCCCTTTGGGCACCCACACCAATAAGCGCGGTGGATAACATATAGTGTGCGCCTTGCACGCACACTCAATGCTAGTTTAAGCAGCAGGGAGCTGTTTTAAGCAATAAGATCTGATATACTTACTGCACATTACCTGCTTAGCACCAAACATCAGACACATTAACTACTAGCTCAACTAGCTGGTGAAGACAGTGGGGCATTTAGAAGCTAATCAGCAAGATATCTTTTTATAGAAAAAAACAAAACAAAAACAGAGCTAAAATGAATATTGAAGGTAAATTCTTCAGGTGAATACAAACACTACTTCAATGGGATGATCATGTTGCGCCCCCAAGTGGCTGAAGTCAACTAATATCAAATCAAATTTCAAATCAGATTTTATTTGTATAGCCCAAAGTCACAAAGTACATTTGCCTCAGAGGGCTTTACAATCTGTAGATTTAATGTTTCTTTTGCATCTGACTTTTCCTCAGAAAGGCGTAGTGTTAGTCCACTGCAATGCCGGCGTGTCACGGGCACCAGCAGTGGTCATCGGCTACCTGATGTCATGTGATGGCCAGTCCTTTGATGATGCCTTCTCATTGGTCAAATCAGCTCGGCCTGCCTCATGCCCCAACCCTGGCTTCCTGGAACAACTGAGGAACTACAAAACACAGACGATGAATGGATCAAAGTACTAAAGAAGGAAGACAAAATGTTAAGGGCAGTTAGACAGTTTAAGAATAAATTTGTGTGACTAAATAATTGAATGAATTTAATTGTAAAAGTAATTTCCAGAACTGCAAAACTGCAAGAAGCATTTTATTGAAAAATATTTGGGATTTTTACAGAGTAGAATCTTTTGATGTGCTTTATTGGAAAAAAAGTGAGATTTTTACAGTGTAGGATCTGATTTTGAAGAGCAAATAAAGGGTCTGTGTCAGTTTAGTTATCCAAAATAACCAGACCACCAAGTAATTAAAATGTGAGGTGGATATAAAATGTGATACAACAATGATGCAAGAAATTCTGAAAGTTCAACAAACATATGTATGCATTTTTTGTGTCTTATTAATTGGATTTCTTTTTCTTTGGGGGGGGGGGGGGGATTTCATCCTCTGTATTTAACCCATCCTCACTGTTTTGGAGCAATGGTCACCCACAAACTCCACAATGTTATTTCTACACCATGAATAAAACCTTAAATGACAGAAGCAGAAATGTTTTCTGCAACAGCTCACTATTATCACTTTCAGTATGAAACCATCTTTTCAATTCAATTCAATTTTATTTATATAGCACCATATCATAACAAAAGTTATCTTATGACACTTTTCATACAGAGCAGGTCTAGACTGTACTCTTTATAATATCATTTACAGAGACCAACAGTTCCACTATGAGCAAGCACTTGGCGATGGTGGTGAGGAAAAACTTCCTTTTAACAGGCAGAAACCTCGGGCAGACCCAAGCTCACTGGTAGACAGTCATCCACCATGACTGGTTGAGATAGAGAGATAGATAGAGAGGGGTGGATAGAGAGAGGGGTGGAGGGGTTAGACAGATAAATAGAGAGAGATAGAGAGACACAGATGCATAGCAGCAGCAAAACATTAACTAACTATAAGCTGTAATGGAGATATGGTAACAATAATGATTAATAATATATGTAGTGGACATCGTGCAAGACCTCAGCAACAGCCACGATCCATGACGAGAGCTGGATGAGAGAGGACAGAAACTCCAGGGAAGAAGTTTAGTTAGTAACATGCATTAACATGCATTAATGAGACATGTATGTTTACAGATGGTGGTGGTGATGGTGATGGAGAGAGAAAGATAGATAGAGAGAGAGAGTGAGAAGGTTTGAGTAGAGTTTTCAGTAATGAAGACAATAGATCCCACTGAGAGAGTCTGTTAACTCTAAGTCCAATACAAAGTCCAAAGCTAACTGTAAAGTTCAAAGCATATGAAATCTATTATGATAATGTGGTCTCCACCTCCTGGGTACTGCCAATGACGTGCTCTTGAGCAAGATACCAAACCCCTAACTTTGGGCAAAAATGCATGTAAAGAACTTGTGTAAAAAAAAAAAATTCCCCTTGAGGGATCAATAAAGAATCTATTCTAGTATTTGCAAGGCAGCAAGCAAGTAAGTATGATGGGGTTGGTTGGCTGGGCTGGCAGCTCGCCATATATATATATTAGATATGAATTTGTACTTTTCTGTGTTCATAATAACCTCTTAATGGACTGTACTAACTGCATTTATTAATACACCTGTGACTTCAACAAAATGTGAAGAACAGTGTACAAAGCAACTCACAGTGCTCAATCGTGCTTATGGCTTATGCCAAAGGCTCAAGACTAGTGGTGTATGACTCACATCTGCCTAGCAACAGGCCATATATCATATCACCAGGCCATATATCATATTATATCATATCATATCATATCATATCATATCATATCATATCATATATCATTCACTACTCTCCTTTTAACCTGTAGAATCTCATTACAACATGTCCCAGTCCACCCAGCTGCCAGAAATCCCAGTATTATCATTGACAATAATTTATTGTTCCCACCGTTAGCAATAGCTTCAGAAGTCGGGACTCAGATTAGCTGACACAGTGGATCAACAAAACTTCCTGCAGATTCAGAATCAGTATCACAGATCCAGATCCAGATTCAGAGCCACAGATCCATCCTGCACAAGTAAATCCATACAGAGCCGGAAACACCCAAGACTCAAGAGACTCAAGAGACCCGTGGATCGCTCGCTGATCCAGCAGATTCATAGATTCTATTGAGTTGAGTAGATCATTTCCAGCGCAAAACAAGGCAGATTCAGACTTGATGAGTGATTGATGATTTAAAGATTTCCCCCAGTCAGATGTAAGAAGCCAATAAACAATACAGCAATAGTGCAGAATACAAGATTGAAATGGAGGACATGGTTAGGCATGAACTTATGATGCTGTTGCTCCTGAAATTCCGCTTTAAGCTTCAATTCACTAGAAAGGAACACAACTAAGTTTTGAAGATTTGAAAGATTTATTTACAACAAAAGATGAAAATGTGCTATGTTAATGGATTTTTGAACACGGTTGCATTGTGGGGGAGCTTTGAAAGAGAAAAATCCGCCATAGCTCCCAGGCGCACGACGGGCCCCCAACACGTATCTCCTAAAGAAGGATAGACCAAAAACGAGTGGCCACGTTTTTGTGGAGAAATTGCTGAAGTCAAAGGTCAGTGGTGAGGTCAGGAAGGAAGAAAGTGTTCAGGAGCCTCTGATGTCTTATGCTGTTTCACATTCTGCCGGACTCATGCTGGTGGATAAACTTTAAACCCAAATATCACACCCCAAATACTATAACCCTGGCCACCACAATGTTTAGATATGGCGGCACCTGGTCAAAGACAAACAATTAATACTGCCGAGGACCTCAAGGCCCACACATGACCTTGTGTAACCTAAGGACAGAAAATTCCATAACACACGTGATCAGACTCGGAAATAAATAAAGGTTCAGTTGAAGAAGGGCTTTGAAGTTTTCAGAACAACAATTAGTTTGTCAAGGCTTTGAAGGGATTCAGTGGCAATTGGGATCTGAAGATGAAGACTGGTGTCGGCCTGCCTGATGCATTTGTTTTGGTTCATTTTAGGAGGTTTCAGGCGTGACGGCTTTGGTCGAAGAGGAGTGTGGATGCTGTAAAATCGGAGCATCTGAGGAATCGGAAAAAGGCTTGGAATAACATGGCTTCTAGAGTATGGGCAATGTGGGGAACACCATAACCGGAGCGGACTGTGCGAATGCAGGTGGAAAAAAGGTCTGCCGTGAGAGGGAGGCGGTGAGGAATTTGAGCTGGCTCTTGGCATAGCAATCCCCGTAGAAGTAGGGATATCTTATATCGCTATGTGCTTCCAGAAGATCCCCGTAGTTTCTACTGCATGGACCCCCCTACACCGCAACCTTCGCACCAGGAATCTATTTAACCTCCGGCCACTGGAACATTATACACCCACCAAAACCTTCTCTGTTGGCCTATGGAACTGCCAATCCGCTGTCAACAAGGTGGACTTTATCCCGGCTTATGCCAGCAGTCTATCCCTGGACCTACTGGCCCTCACCGAAACCTGGCTTAAAACAGAAAACACCGCCACTCAGGCAGCACTCTCCGCAGCTCACTCCTTCTCCCATACCCACCGTCTCTCCAAGCGAGGAGGAGGAACTGGGGTCCTGGTTAACAACAAATGGAACTATGCTCCCCTGCTCCTCAACACCAACTACTGCTCATTTGAACACCATGCAATCAAAGTCATAGCTCCAGTCAAATGCTCAGTGATCGTCATCTACTGTCCTCCTGGACCTCTGGGTGACTTCGTCAATGAGTTAGACACGCTACTGTCCTCAATCCCTGAACTTGAGTGCCCGCTGTTGGTCCTCGGTGATTTCAACATCCATCTAGGCAAAGCTTACGCCACTTTCTATCCCTCATCAACTCATTTGACATGCAACTAGTCAGTACTCCCCCAACTCACAAAAACAGCAATCAACTGGATCTCGTCCTTACCAAAAACTGCAAAACTGATGACATAATGGTCACACCATTACATACCTCGGACCACTTCTTCATCCACTTCATGGTTTCCCTCCCAGAACTACCTACCACCCCTCAACCCATGACCACCTCTCGACGCAATCTCCGCAACTTGTCTGCCACCCACTTCGCCTCAGTCGTCGCTACTACCCTTCCCCCTCCCAACAGTTTCTCTCCGCTAGATGTCAATGCAGCCGCAGAATCTCTCAGTTCCACACTAACCGCATGCCTAGATACCCTGTGCCCTCTTTCTAGCAAACCAGCACGCTCCACTCAGCCCCACCCATGGTTGACTGATGCCATCCGCCCATCACGTAAAGCACTCAGAGCTGCAGAACGGAAATGGCACAAATCCAAAAACCCTGCTGACCTAGAAGCCTTCCAATCTCTCCTAGCGTCATTCTCTTCATCTGTCACGACTGCTAAAATGGAATATTACAACAAGAAAATCAGCAGCACAACTGACTCACGGAAACTCTTCTCCGCCTTCAAATCGCTGCTCAATCCTCCCCCACCCCCACCTGCCACCAACCTCACTGCTGACAGCTTTGCCTCCTTCTTCACAGACAAGGTGGCAATTATCAGCAAACAATTTTGTGATCCCCCCGGTCACAACCTGCTACCCCCCCCGAGACAACAGCGCAACTCTCTCCTCGTTCACCCCTCTCTCAGAAGACGAGGTATCCAAACTGATCATTAACAACCGACCCACCACCTGCCCGCTGGACCCCATCCCCTCTAAACTCCTACAAGATATCACTCCTACGGTAGTCCCACCAATCACATCCGTGATTAATGCCTCACTGTCCTCAGGCGTATTTCCAGCGGCCTTCAAACAAGCCAGAGTTACGCCATTACTGAAAAAGACTATGCTTAACCCCGCCTTGGTTGAAAATTATCGGCCGGTGTCACTGCTTCCCTTCCTCTCGAAAACCATTGAGAGGGCGGTCTCTAAACAAGTCACTGACTGAATCGGGTTTCAGAAGTGGCCACTCCACCGAAACAGCCTTACTATCTGTCTCAGAAGCCTTAAAAACAGCCAGAGTACGAGGGCAATCATCGGTACTCATCCTTCTCGACTTATCGGCTGCCTTTGATACAGTCAATCACAACATACTCCTAACCACACTTGCTAACATGGGCATTACAGGCTCTGCCCACTCCTGGCTCGAGTCCTACCTCGCTGGACGCTCCTTTAATGTGTCTTGGCAAGGTCGTCTGTCATCGACTCATACCCTCTCCACGGGGGTGCCGCAGGGGTCGGTGCTGGGTCCCCTTCTGCTTGCCATCTACACCACCTCGCTGTCCCATGTTATCCGCTCACACGGCTTCTCCTACCACTGCTATGCCGATGACACACAGCTATACCTGTCGTTCCAGCCGGACGACACCACGGTCTCCGCACGCATCTCCGCCTGTCTCTCTGATCTGTCAACTTGGATGAAAGACCACCATCTCCAGCTTAATCTGTCAAAAACCGAACTCCTGGTCATCCCTGCCCATGAGTCAATCTGCCATGACTTCAACCTGAAAATTGGTACTGTCACTATTACCCCTAACCATGCTGCTAGAAACCTGGGCATCTTACTTGATGATTGTCTTTCTCTCTCTGAGCACATTTCCTCCGTAACGAGGTCATCTCGCTATGCATTGTACAATATTAGAAAAATCAGACCGTACCTGACCCAATATGCCGCTCAGCTCCTGATACAGGCTACAGTCAGCTCCCGCCTCGATTATTGCAACTCGCTCTTGGCTGGCCTACCTGCTTGCGTGATCAAACCTTTGCAAATGGTCCAGAATGCCGCAGCGCGACTGGTTTTCAATCAACCTAAAAGGTCACATGTCACCCCACTCTTCAGCGACCTGCACTGGCTGCCTGTAGCTGCCAGAATTAAACACAAAGCTCTGACGCTAGCCTACAAAACCATCTCAGGATCTGCCCCTGCCTATCTCAGCATCTTACTAAAGGCTCACGTCCCGACCAGGGCGTTACGCTCCGCTCATACAAACCGTCTAGTTGTACCCTTGCCTTTCGCAAAGCGAGGTCACTCTAAACTCTTCTCTGTGGTTGTCCCCAAATGGTGGAATGACCTACCAACGGCTACTAGAACAGCAACATCCCTTTCTACCTTTAAAAAACTTGTAAAAACCTTTCTGTTTCGAGAATGCTTCCCTGCCTAACAAAATTAACAAAACTAACAACTACTCTGTGCTCCTTTACACCTTTCTCAGCTTATGTCCTCCTCTGTAAGTCGCTTTGGATAAAAGCGTCTGCTAAATGCAATGTAATGTAATGTAATGTAATCTAAGAGTGGTTAGGAGTTTTGCAAAAAAGCTGATTCCACAGAGGTAGCCTTTGATGGTATGCGTTTTGATGGTCATGGCAGAGAGTGGGCATGAGTAATGAAAGAAGTCAGGGTAACGAGGCCGAAAGACAGGAAGGTGATATTGTACTGTTCAATTTCAAGTTCACGTCGGCTTTATTGTCAATACTGCAATATGTAAAAGACATACAGAGAATTTGAATTGCGTTTCTCTCTGTCCAAACAGCACTAAACATGAAATATAAAATACAAAATATAAGTGAAGATGTAAAAATATATATAAAATAAAAATATGAACTAAAAATAAAAATAAAATAAAATAAAAATATATATACAATATATACAAGTTATAAGACATCCGAGAATAGAAAAGTCTGGAGATAAATAGTATAAACCGTATAAGCAGAATTATTACCAATGATCCTCTCAGCTGCTCTCACTATGCGCTGCAGGGTCTTCCTGCAGGATGGGGAATGGAGCTCTGGCTCTTCTTAGTTTGCGGAGGAAGTAGAGGCGCTGCTGAGCTTTCCTGGCCAGTGATGCAGTGTTGGTGCTTCAGGAGAGGTCCTCAGTGATGAGCACACCCAGAAACCTGGTACTGCTCACTCTCTCCACTGCAGCACTATTAATGGTTAGTAGGTGGTGCTGAGTGGAGGCTCTCCGGAAGTCGACAGCAATCTCCTTCGTCTTTTCCACGTTCAGAGAGAGATTGTTGTCTCTGCACCACTTGGCCAGTTTGCTTACCTCATCCCTGTAATTTGACTCATTTTACTGCTCTCTTTATGTGTTGTACTCCTCGAGTGTTAACATAAATAAACAGCCAGCCAAACTCCTTTTCAAGAGCCAGGAAGTGAGCCTGCTTGCTCCTTTAATGACTTTGCTCACAGCAGGTAAGTCAGGTTGACAACATTGAATTGGAGTAAAACTATAAAAGAAAGATAAAAAGCCGACTTAATAAACTGTTATGTGAACAACAGGTAAGTATTAACTTCTTAATGTTAACATGAAACACTTACAGCCATTGCTTTCTGAAGGATGCAGACAAAATATCACAGAGAAACAGTCATCAAACTATCATTGCACACTGTCGCGTTTTTCTCACCGCTTACGATCTTACTACCTACTTCCTGTCTAAGCGGATTTCAAAATAAAAGCTCCGCAACAATAAAAACATTTCAACATTCAAATTAAGAGTCTTTTTAACATATAAAACACATTCAGGGCAGAACACTCCCCGTCTGGCATTTATTGATGCCACTCCCTTCCTGTGTCAGGAGTAAGACCACTTCAGAGACAGGCCTTAAGAATGTCTTTACTTTGTCTTGTGATGTTGTCCTGACCTCAACTTTGCGGACCTTCCCATCGCTGCTTGGACTGGTAGAGGTGACCAGACCCATTGGCCACTCATTTCGGGGTGATTGGTTCACTTTAAGTAGCACAACGTCTCCAACTTCTAGGTTTCGACATGCTGTGTGCCACTTACGCCTTGGTTGAAGTGTGTGAAGGTACTCATTTCTCCACCGGTTCCAAAACTCATTTGCAAGTGCCTGCACTTGCCTCCACTGACACTTGAAGAGATCTTTCTCATTGAAACTGCCGGCTGGAGGACGCACACCTGATTTCTGGGTCAAGAGCATAGCAGGAGTCAGCAGCATTGGTGAAGAAGGATCGGAGGAGACAGGGACTAATGGTCTAGCATTGATTATGGCAGAGACCTCGGCCATCAGAGTGCAAAGCACTTCATGAGTCAGGTGAGCGTGTTTTGCTTGTAGCAACATGGAGTCAAGTATCCTCCGTGTTATGCCGATCATCCGCTCCCACACTCCTCCCCAGTGAGATAAATGTGGGGGGTTGAATATCCATGTACAACCGTTCTCATGTAGGTACCTTAACGTGCTGGTTTGACTTGTATCATCTGGTCTCATTCCCAGTTCAGAACTGGCTCCAACAAAGTTTGTGCCTCTATCCGACCTCAGCTGTTTTGCTGGCCCTCTCAAAGCAAAAAACCTTCGCAGGGCATTGATGCAACTGGCTGAATCCATAGACTCTATGACCTCCACATGCACAGCTCTCGTGCTCATGCATGTGAAAAGTATGGCCCACCGCTTGCTCTGAGCTGCACCACCTCTGGTGCGTCGGGTGACCACATTCCAGGGCCCAAAAACGTCTAGTCCCACATATGTGAATGGTGGTGACAAGCTTAGACGCTCCGGAGGGAGATCAGCCATCTTTTGTACCTCAAGTTTTCCTCTCAGCTTGCGGCAGGTGACACACTGATGAAAGACTGAATTTATCAGCCTCTTGCCAGCAACAATCCACAGGCCTGCAGCCCTGACTGCCCCTTCAGTGAATTGTCGCCCTCAGTAGTCGAGTTGTAAAATGAAACCGGGGGGATGGTGAAATTTTTCATTTATGTGACATATTTTCCAGCAGGGAAAACATCCTTGTTAGATGCAATTTCCTGCATTCTAGTCAATTTTAGGGTGACTTGCTAGACATGGCAAATCCTAAATCCCATCTGATTCATAGCTTACATTCTCAGTTGCATGGCCTGCACAAGACAATACTATTTATCGGAAAGAAACAATAACCACTTAACTATGGACATCATGTCATTCACATCTTTTTTAAACATATTTGTAAAAACATTTTAAATATCTTTATTTGTGAATGTGCTAAAATATTTTTTTAAACACAACTTTGTGTGTGTTTTTAACATCTTTGTGTGTTTTTAAACATATTTAAATACATTTAAATACATTTTTGTTAAAAAAAACATCTTCACTTAAAAAAACACAATTTAAGGAGGAGGAAAGAAGACTTCGAGTTTTAAGACGACGCGATGTTTGAAACAAGCGGTATTAAAAGAATAGCGGTGCTGCTCAGGCTAAAACAACACAGTGTGGATGATTGACACCTGTCACCTGTCGACCAATCAGAGTCAGGAGAATCTATTAGTACCGCCCACATTCATCTTTGACCCACCAATGACGGTCCAGAATGAAGTAAACCCAAAGGTAGTATATCACAGCAAGAGGTCTCACTTCACTGTCAAAGCCTCTTTGTCTTAATGTAACAACCAGGAGCTTCATGACTGATTCAAACTAAAGCAGAGACAGAGCAGGAGACATTAGCAGGAGACATTAGCAGGAGACATTAACAGCGTTTCTTCGCGCTGGACATACTGTGTCGTTTTATGGATTTTTGTTGCTACTCTTTCTGGGCTAGCTCGCCGAGTTTTCATCGCACAGTGATGAGACACATATCTTTGTAAGATATATTTTTATTTTTCCCCCGCCGCGCCTCCCCTGAAGTCCTCTGGCGCCCCCCCAAGGTAGGTGCGCCTCACACTTTGAAAACCGCTGACACAAGAAGGGATGACCATTTTAGAAGAGGGATGATTTTGACCATTTTTCCCCACAGGGGGGATGCCATCCCCCCCCATCCCCCCTCAACTCGAGTACTGGTCGCCCTTGGTGTTCCACTTTTATGTGGTAATGATTCACCAGTAATGTTGTGACATGACTCTGTTTTGGGAGAATGATTGGGTTTTTCTCCTCTGGATTGATTGAGGCATGTCTCAGCCATCCCCCAATCCGTAAGAGACCATCACACAGGAAAGGATCAAGGTTCAGGATTGCACTTGATCTTGAAATTGCTCTACTCTCTTGTAGTGCAGCATACTCTTCTGGATAAGCATCCCTTTGGACAGACTTGAGTATGGCCAGCTTGGCTGCTGCCAGCTCCTCTGGGGTCCGAGGTTTGTTGCACTGATGCCATCCTTTGCAGGTAGTCTGCGAGTCAGGCCTGTATGAGTGAGATTGGTGGATCAAGAATGAAACTGCCCTCAGCAAAGACTCCCAAGTGGAGAAGCGTTGGAAACGTCCAGAGGTAAGTTTATATTCAGTTATGTGAGTAGCAAGAGTGGTAAGCTGAGGTCTCAGATCTGCATCTGTTTCAGGATCCACAAGTTTAAAGGACTCATGCACTTCAGCCAGACGTGGTTTGTGGAGGAACTCTGGTCCAGTAAACCACATGCTGTTGGTGAGCTGTGATACTGGCACAGACCTGGTGGCTAGATCAGTCGGGTTTTGATCCGTAGGCACATAATGCCACTGTTGAGGTGAAGTTGTCCTGAACACGATTATGTACATATACAAAGAATCGCTTACTGTCATTATGTATGTAGCCGAGGACAACTTTGCTGTCACAGTAGAATCTCACTGCATCTGGCTTGTGGTCAAGCTCGTCGAGAATCAGTTCAGCCATCTCAGCTGCCAGCACGGCTCCACATAGATCGAGGCGAGGGATGGTGGGCTCCGGTTGAGGAGCTAACTTTGCCTTTCCAAGCACAAAGCCGACTCTACACTGCCCATCCGTCATGACAACTCTCAGGTAAGCTACTGCCCCTATAGCCCAGTTAGAAGCATCAGCAAAGACACACAACTCTGTGTAGGTGGCAGTGGAGAGAGAGCGCTGAATGTAAGAGCGCGGAATATGGAGGTTACTCAAATCCTTTAATGATTCTCTCCACGTTTCCCACTTATTTAACTTGTCTGCAGGAAGCTCAGTATCCCATTCATGAATGTCAGCAGAAAGTTCTCTAAGCAATGCTCGCCCCCTAATGGTCACAGGTGCAACAATTCCCAATGGGTCGAAGATGCTATTGATGATGGACAGCACTCCATGGCGAGTGAATGGCTTGTCATTGACTGCAACTCTGAACGTGAAAGTGTCAGAGTCTATGTCCCAACACAGACCAAGGCTTCTTTGCACTGGAAGCTCTGCATCGTCAAGGCCCAAGTCTTTCAGGCTTGCAGCTAGGTCTCCAGGTGTGAAAGCTTGCATCACTGCAACATTGTTAGAGGCGATTTTATGCAGTTTAAGATTTGACTCTGCCAGTGAAGCTTGTGTGCGCTTGAGCAGATCAATGGCTTCGGTTTCAGTTGGGAGGGAGATGAGCCCATCATCCACATAAAAGTGTCGCTCAACAAAGTGACGAGTTTCTGAGCCATACTTTTGTTCACCTACTTGGGCGGCTCTTCGGAGGCCATACATAGCCACTGCAGGTGAGGGGCTGTTCCCGAACACATGTACACACATTCTGTATTCTGCTACCTCCTTAGTCAGATCATTATCCTTGTGCCAGAGGAACCTTAAGTAGTTTCTGTGATATTCTCTCACTAAAAATCCATAGAACATTTGTTGGATGTCGGCCGTTACTGCGACGAGCTCCTTTCTGAACCTAAGCAGTACTCCAAGGAGGGAGTTGTTCAAGTCAGGGCCTGAGAGTAAGACGCTGTTGAGAGAGATGCCACCTTCTTGTGCACTCAAGTCAAATACAACCCGTATCTGACCCGGCTTTTGGGGGTGATACACTCCAAAAATGGGTAAGTACCAGCACTCTGCATTCTCGGGGAGGAGTGGGGCTTCCTCAGCGTGTCCATTTTTAAAGAGCTTCTCCATAAAGGCAACAAACTGTTCTTTCATTTCAGGATTTTTGTTCAGTGTACGTTGCAAAGAGTGGAGGTGGGAGAGGGCTTGAGTACGATTATTTGGGAGGCGTGGTCTGGGTGACCTGAATGGTAGCAGGGCGATCCAGCTGTTCTTTTCATCTCTGCAGAGCTCCTTCTGCATAAGCTCCAGAAAAGTTTCATCTTCGAAAGACAAAGCAGGTTTTTCATCATTCTTTGTTCTCATGAACACGCCGTGCCCTAGTTTGTCTTCAGCAGGCACATTGACAGCAGGACAGCTGGACTGATGGGTGGAAATGGCATGCCTGTGCTCCCCGCCGTAGCTCACCTTTTCTTTAACGCGGATGTGTGTCTGACATGGCGTTAGATAAGATGGACGTCCATTCCGCAGGACGTTGGTCTTAAAGACGGCTACTGTAGGTTTGTGAGCACTGTCAATGCAGACCTCCCCCACTATCACCCAGCCAGGTGCATTGTGGGGCCCATTGATTTGTTGTCTCACCTTGTGAACACGTATGAGGTCTCTCCCCAGTAAGATCAAGATCTGCGCCTCAGGATCTGGCTCTGGGATGTAAGGCGCTACAGGCCTCAGGTGAGTATGGGAAAGAGCAACCTCTGGTGAAGGGATTTCTGATCGATCACTCATGATCTCATTACATTCAATGAGTGGTGGTAAGTCTAAACACACTTCACCATTCATGGCTTCTATCTGGAAACCAACAGCCTTTCTTCCAGTCATTTCAATAGTGCCAGCACAGGTTCTCATCAGGTAGGGTGAAGGGGTGCTTCGGATACCAAAGAGCTGGAAAAACTCGGCTCTAGCCAGTGAGCGATTGCTTTGGTCGTCAAGGATAGCATACATCTTGACTGAGCGTTCTTTTTGTCCTTGCGGGAAAACTTGCACCAAGCATATTTTTGCACATGAACGTGCAAGGGGGCCTTCTCCACAGACTTCAGTACACCTTGACGTTATCTCTGGAGGTGGGTTGTTTTGCTGCGCTGTGTCTGGCTCAGTTGCAGATGGCACTGCTTGTGAGAAGCTGGCGTCTCGATGCATAGCTGTGCAGTGTCGGTCGCTCTCACACTCATTACATTTTAGCTCCACAGGACATTCTCTGGCCACGTGAGAAGCAGAGCAGCACCTAAAACATCGTCTGTGATCTTTTAGTAACTTCTTGCGTTCTGTCAGCGACTTCATTTGAAAGGCTCTGCATTTTTCTAGAGGATGAGATTTGTTGTGAAGTGGACAGTATTTAGCTGGATCACCTCTGTTTTTCTTCTCCATCTCCGCTCTATATGTCGCGCTTGAGCCTGCTGTTGCTGACACGTCTGTCTTATGGACAGATATAGCTGGCTTCATAACATCATGCTTTCCTATGGGCCTTTCATTACGGTAATGAGTGCGGCTGCTGTTCATCAAGACAAAACTGGGATCATTTCTGGCCTTTGCCTCGTTACTGACAAAATCAGCGAAGAAAGAGAATGGGGGATAAAAAACAACATATTGTTCTTTATATCTTGACCCAACCGACAGCCATTTTTCTTGCAGGTTTGGAGGCAACTTTTCAACAATGGGGTTGATGCCCCGGGGGGTGTCGAGGTAACTCAGTCCAGGTAAGTACCCATCCTCTTTAGCTGAGAGCAGCTCCATGAGCAGGTCACTAAGTTCTCTTAGTTTAATGTTCTCCCTTGAAGTGAGACGGGGAAAGTTATCCAGCCGCTTAAATAAAGCGCTCTCTATCACTTCGGGTGCGGCATAGCACTCTCTGAGTCTTGTCCAAGACATCTGCAGCGCAGCTTGAGGGTTAGTGACATGGACTGCTCGAATCCTTTTAACTTGTTCCGATGATTCTCTTCCTAGCCATTTTACCAATAGATCTAACTCTTCACTAGCTGTTAGGTCTAAGTCCTGAACGGCGTTAATGAAGGAGGACTGCCATGCTCTGAAGCTCTCAGGCTGATCATCAAATTTGGTAAGACCTGTGGTTACTAACTCCCTGCGAGCCAGATATTTAGCCAAGTCTATCATGTTAGCACCTGGAGTAATAGCATAGTCCTGTGTGTCCTTCCTAGGAAAACGATCTGAATAACTCACATGCCTGAGTGGAGAGGTGGGTTGCTCCTGAGACGTCTTGTAAGAGGAGTGAGGTTGTGGACTTAAGTGCTGAGGCAGGTGCGGTGTTGATATGCATTCTCTTTGCTGTGTGTGTCTTGGCGTTGTGGGCCAGTCATCATGGTGGTAGGTGGAATTTATTTCAGGGGGCTCCTGCTTTGTCAATGGCTGTGTCTCTTTGATATGGGGAAAGGGCTGTGTATCTGGGGCAGGTGTGTTAAGATTGAAGCTGACCTGAGCTTGTTGTTCTAGGTATGCCTCTGTCCGTTGTTGAACTGACCGTGGCGAGACATCACTCCTAGCGACGCTGCATGTGTCCTCACATTCTGTTCTTGCTGCAGCCTCTAAAACTTCAGCCTCTGCATTAGCAGCTGCAGCTGCCTTTTCAAGTTCTAGCGCTTCCAAGTCTGCTTCCAGTGTAGCTTTTTCCAAATCTAATTTTGCTTTCTGCTTCTTCAATTCCAACTCCTTTTGTGCGAACGTGACTCTTGCACGTGCGGCTTCAGCTGTAGCTCTGGCCTTAGCAGCGGCGCTAACCACTGAAAACTTGGAAGAAGACGTGCACCTGGAGCTGGACTTCGATGATGCCTTTTCATCCTTTAGTTTTGTCTGGGCTTCCATAACTGCAGCAATCCTTCTGACAGTATGGCTTTTCACTGTACTGCTCTCTTTATGTGTTGTACTCCTCGAGTGTTAACATAAATAAACAGCCAGCCAAACTCCTTTTCAAGAGCCAGGAAGTGAGCCTGCTTGCTCCTTTAATGACTTTGCTCACAGCAGGTAAGTCAGGTTGACAACATTGAATTGGAGTGAAACTATAAAAGAAAGATAAAAAGACGACTTAATAAACTGTTATGTGAACAACAGGTAAGTATTAACTTCTTAATGTTAACATGAAACACTTACAGCCATTGCTTTCTGAAGGATGCAGACAAAATATCACAGAGAAACAGTCATCAAACTATCATTGCACACTGTCGCGTTTTTCTCACCGCTTACGATCTTACTACCTACTTCCTGTCTAAGCGGATTTCAAAATAAAAGCTCCGCAACAATAAAAACATTTCAACATTCAAATTAAGAGTCTTTTTAACATATAAAACACATTCAGGGCAGAACACTCATCGTTTTTGTTGATGAGCCCCACCACAGTCGTGTCGTCTGCAAACTTAATGAAGAGGTTGGTGTTGTGTGTCGGTGTGCAGTCACGGGTCAGCAGGGTGAACAGTAAGGGGCTAAGCACGCATCCTTGGGGAGCCCCTGTGTTTAGCCTGATGGTGCTGGATGCGTTGCTGCTGACCCGGACTGCCTGTGGTCTTCCGGTCAGGAAGTCCAGCAACCAGTTGCAGAGTAAGGTGCTTAATCCAAGACAGTCCAGTTTTTGTATTAGCTGCTAGGGGATGATGGTATTGAAAGCTAAACTGAAATCTAGGAACAGCATCCTCACATATGAGTCCTTAGAGTCCAGGTGAGTGACAGCTGAGTGGAGGGTAGTGGATATTGCATCATCAGTGGACTGGTTGGCTATGCAAACTGGTAGGGGTCCAGGTAGTCAGGGGGCCAATTCTGGAAAGTGCTTCTGTTAAGACTTTTGCGGACATATTGGGGTAGGGGATGACAACCTATTTTTTTAGTTAGAAGGGACCTACAGGTGAAATTCTAGGGTGGTTGTCAGGCTGAAAAAATATTTTTGTGACTTTTGGAAGCTATTTTTATTTTTTTTAGTGAACACGACATACCTACAGTAAATGGTAATTATCCACAACCACAAAGACCACATACAAAAACTTGGTATCAAATGAAAGCTTACACTCATGGGATGTGTGTAGATGTGTCAGAATAAGACTATTAAAGTATAGGAGCAAATGGAGCTAGAACATGTAAAAAATCAATCTCCGCCTAAAGAATGCCACATTTTAAAGTGAATATCAGCCTGTAAACATAAGGTATGAACTCAAAATCTCTATCGGTCAGTACCCCTATCTGGGGGAAAGAGTCATGCCAAGTCTAAAGCCTGTATTGTGAAATGGGGCAACACTGCACAAGTTTCAGCATTTTGATGTCCAGGCGGAAATCTAGGCCTATCTAAATAGGCCTAAGCCTAGCCTTTGGTCCTATTTGTCTTAATCCATTTACCTGGTTGTGAAGCCAAATATACATGTATGTATTGTATTTGACATATCACAAATGATCTCAAATGCAACTACTGTATTACTTTTATTAGAATGAGTAACTACTAATGGTTTGTAGTGAGTAGTAGTCGTATGGCAAAGATAACATTAAGACAGCTTATTTAAGTTTTGAAAAAAAAGACTTATTAACAATAATCACAAACTTAAAGGATCTTGGACTTCATTAGAACACAAGAACTTGAATTAACAGCATGGTAATGTCCTGCTAGTAGAATTAGATTTGTTTTTTGTACTCCAGAGACAGCAGAAAAGGTAGGCAGCTATCAGATGTGAACCATGTCCAAATGCTTAGTCAGAGTCCTGAAAAGGGACATAAAAGAAGAGTTTAGGGTTTTATTTTATGACATTAAATGGCAAAACCTAAGCTTAATATACAGGGGAAAAAAATGTTTCAACATATGATAATGTTACATGGGTACCTGAGTATTTTTGCACCAAGCTGCACAGGCACATGCACATGCCCCACAGCAATACATCCCACCTCTTCGACATCGACACTGCCTGGTGCTGCACTGACTTCCACTCTCCTTGCATCCACAGGTCGTCAACTCTAGACATTTTGCCTGTAATGGTTCTTTGGTTAAAAGCTTGGGGACCAGAACACCATCCTTCATGTGCCAACCACAACTGGTTGGTGAGGGCAACTGTGGATGAGACACTAGTGACTGTTTCCAAATCTTTGTTTGATAGTGCGCCCTCATAAGGTGCAGAGACAAGGCATCCTGTGTTGGAGGTAAAGTATCTACATTGGCTTTCATCTTCCGAAACAGGGCACATCGAACCTCATGTATTGATTTTTTGGTTGATTTTGGGTCATACAATTTGCGTACAAACTCTTCTGCCAAGCATAGAGTATCTTGACTTGGCACTTCTTCTTCTCCAAAGTTTTGAAGAAGATGAGGGCACTGCTGGAAAACTTTCCATGCAGTTCTTTTTCCTATTCCAGTGAACTGGCTAGTAATGTCACATCCAGTGATGGTGTGAAATGCCAACAAACCATTAATGATACCATTTGGTAGTTTGATATCATGAACTTTGATGTAGCGAGGTTTCTTGACTGTTCCTGCTTTTATCCAAATCTCTGGACTCAGATGTTGTGCAAAGACAAGCAGCAACACCAGAACATCTGTGTCTCGGCAGTGAATGATGATCCGCTGATAGCCTTTGGCTGTTGCATCCACTGCATGCAGCAATATGCGAGTATCACCTTCCTCATGTATAGCCTGTAGTTGGGAAACATCAGTGTCAGCTGCAGATGCCACTTTTTCAGGGTCATTAAATCCCCCACTTATCAAAATTTTCTGTCCATAATCATGCACATGCCTTTCAAGCTCCTCTGACAGGAAGTGGGTCAAGTTAGACTTGTTTGCATCCAATTCAATGAAGCTGTTCCAGTCAGAGGGTACCTTCACATCCCTTCTAACGATTGTGCGAATCTTTTGTTCAGAGGTGGCACGTTTTGCTCTTGTTCCTTCCTTAATTGAGTTTTCTTTGTACTGATCAAAGACCACTCTTGTGATGCTCCAATGTAGATGACCTTTGACTTTCTCCACGAACATGTCAGCATAATCACCAAAGGTTGATGCATTAGGAAGTTTTCCTATTGCTCTTACCAGGGCCATCCCATCAATGATAGTACAAGTGCTCACAGCAGATGGACTGAGCTCTATCTCCATTGCACCAGCTTGTAATATGTTTGCTAAGTCAGCTTTGTTAGTTGGTCTCAGCAAGGAATCTGTTGTGGCAAGTGACAGGGGGACTGCACACAATTTCCTTTGAAGAAGCTCATCAATGTTGACCTCTCTACCTCTGTCCATGGACACAATGATGTGACGGAAAATATCTCTGTCAGGCTTTACACACTTGGATCTCAACTTCCCTTCAAGTTTCCCTTTGCTGTACAGATTTGAGAATGTTTTGGGGTTTCCCTTGGTGAGGCTGCTGTGAAAGTCGATACATATTGTGCTTAACCGTTTTTTCACCAACTCCATAACAATTTGTTTCCCAGACTTGGTAAGGTCTTTCACTATATCCTCTGAAGCCACATCACCAGTTGTCAAAGACACCAACTCGTGCATATTCTCTTCTCCAAACACATTGTACCTTTGGAACTGGTCAACAAGTTGAATGACATCATTGTTATCCCTCCTCAGTCTTGATGGAAGGCAGTCTTTGTGAGTGTCTTCATCATCCTCTCCATCATGTGTCAGACAAAACAATGATCTGGTATCCTGTGCCAAGGATGCTCTTTCATTGTAGGTGATGGACCACCGGTGTCTTGCTGACTCATTTCGAGTGATGCCTACCAATGCCTACCAATTCTCCAGCAACCTTTCCAGTTTTGTTAATGTGCTCAAGACACAGATCAAAAGGCACCTTGTTGAAGCTGTGATTGGTCTATTTGGCCACAAAATAACCATCCAGGAAGCCCTCATAGACTTAAGGCGCTGTCTGAGCCAGATGTTCCATATCTGCTATGAATACTGCACCCCATCTTGTGTAGTGGGTGTGGTCATAAGCAGCAAACCAGGGCATCATGCTCTTGAAGGCTGACATGTACAGCTTCCAGTCACCACACCTCAGTGCCCGTGTGAATGCCAGGAGAATAGACACAAGGTCCATGTATTGTCACCAGAAGGTAAAAGTCGATTTGTCTTTGTTTGCTTTGTCAAACTCTGCAAGGAGATCTTGAACCTTTTCAACTTTTAGCACAAGCTCTTCATAGCATGCAACAGCTGTTTCAATTTCTTCACATTGTATGTGTTCTGACACTGCATTTGCCAACTGAATGCAACTGTTGTCAATTGCGCAATCATTGTCATCCACCCATTGCAGAAAGGTTGGCCACAATATTCTCCAAAGGGCTTCGAAGGCAAGTTTGTGTGCACAGGCTACACAGTTCCATCCTTTCCCCTTCATGATGTTTTCAGCTTTGTTCTTTCCAAACACACCACTTTCCACAAAAATGTCACTCAATCCTGAATCAACAAGGTGCTGACCAATAACTTTTGAAAAGTTCATCTGCACATGGAAGCCACCCAGGAGAATAACAATATCCTCACACTCTTTGTGGTGGTGCCACTGGAGCATCTTTGCTTTACAGTAGAGCTGCTCATCAAAATTAATGACTGTATACATTTGAC
The DNA here is from genome assembly GCF_000972845.2 of Larimichthys crocea. Taxonomy (NCBI): domain Eukaryota; kingdom Metazoa; phylum Chordata; class Actinopteri; family Sciaenidae; genus Larimichthys; species Larimichthys crocea. Next base: position 142,438 of record NW_020856024.1, read on the forward strand.
CCAGTTTTTTAGTAATTTTGTGGCAATTCTGTAAAACGGTCTAAAGTGTGTCATAGTCATGTGCTGGAGAGTTTATGATGAGCATCATTCCAGCAACTGTTTTTGGGTGATCTGATTTTGACATAAAGTGGTTGAAGCCACTCCAAGATGGAACAACCTGATCGTCTGTATTCTGTAGTCTGCATATAATCCAGGCAAGATCTTGACTCTTTGATTGTTTAGTTATGTTTAAGTTTATTTGTGTATCTGCATCATACATCTCTGGTAAAATGTGTGAATGAAATTTTGGAGGGGGCTTCTGTGATTCCATTTTAGCATTCTTAAGCTCAAACAGTCTTGGTGGAACTGAGACCGATTTTGATCTTCCAGATATCAGTTTTATTTTCTGAATTTCTTCTTGAGGCTCACTCCGTCTGAAAGCAGCAATTTGGGAGGCATGAAATGTACCATCAAGGGTTTCCTCGTTTATGTCTATGTTGTCATTTGCATACATGATGTATCCAGGGAGGCTTGCACTGACAAAATTAAGTGGAATATACATTTCACTATGTCAAAGTATCGCTTCAGGGCCTCATTTGCAATCATAGTATCTGTTCTCAGCACTGACTCATAGCTTATGCTGTGTCCAGCAGCATTAAGTAATTGCACTAAATTCTTTGAGCGTGTAGCTTGATGCACAGTTATTCCGATACCAATGTGCTTTGGTGTTGGTTTCCGTCCACCAGATGCCAGGAAAACAATGTCTTGAGCAATGCTGAGTAACTTTGTGTTAAAGGTTTCTTCACTCTCATCTTCTAGGTCACCATCACCAATACAAAGGAGTCGTAACAACATGTATAGACTTTCAGGCACAGCTTTTTCGACATGATGCAGATTTCATTTCAGGAAATATCATAATGGGATCACTTGGCTTTTGTGAATGCACAAATAGTGCTTTTCCACCAAGCAACTTGTCAAGCTTTGTCTTGAAACGCTGTAAACATTTGTAAATTCCTGGATCTAAGTGAAAGTCTGCAAGAAGCTTACAGTATCTTTCCCATACTGTTTGCATTGAGTATATTTCACCTTTAGCAAGCCCTACTTTAAGCTCTTCTGCCACATTTTGTAAACAAATGGAATATGGCTCATTTCCTCCTGATGAAGTACCCTGATACTTCCTTAAGAATGCACTGTAACAGGTAAGGTGATATTTGCCTTCTGCAGCAATCAAGTCATTGACTCCTGCAAGCCTGGTCGCAATTCTGTGTCTTGTTGAGCTAGATGAAGAATCTTTTCAGATGTACTCAAGACTTGGATGTTGTAAACTTTGTCTCTAGGCTTATCTTTCTGACAAAAAATACATTTTTCCCAAGTGACTGGAGATACTGATTGTCTAGTGGAGCAGAGGCAGAAGGTGCTTGCAGGTTCCTGTGATTTCTTTGCACTTTCAAAGCTCTTCTTAAGGCGATGAATGTAAGTGACATTGGTAAAAGCAGCATAACACGTTTTGTGCCATTTTATCTTGTCAGTGTCTCTGTCTAAGAACTCCTGGATTCTACCCAGAGCATCTTCATATTCAACGTCTTTGTATTTTGTCCTTTCAGTTGCTCTGACTCTGATGCAATTCAGGCCTTCCTCAGATGATTTTCTTAGTTGCTTATCTTTGCTGTATTTTCCATGGTCATTTTGGCAAATAAAACATTTCTGCCAATTTATATCTTTTGCTATTGGCTCTTTTGGGGATGCTAGGCTTATAGCTCTCTCTGGCTCCATGTTAACTTATCTGAAAAGCAAGGAAAAGATTAACACCTCTCTACCCTGCTTGCATCTTTTTACAAGACCAAAAATATGGATCAGCTTAAACAAGCTGAGTGAATTCCTAACTAAAAAGGTGGTCCACACTTTTATTTAGCTATCAAGTTAGCTAGCTAGCTAGCTAGTTAGCTGTTATTATCAAGATACAGTATAGTTATCTAGCTAGTGAAGTTTAGCTAATTGGGAAACAGGTTTGCCTACCTTTTCTGGTATCATTTGGTGGTGGAATCTGAGTTTGTTGTTTGTAGACAATGAGAAAAATGTGAATCTCTTCAGTGAAATTCTGTCGAGTAGGAGACGTTGGGAAAACGGTTCCAGCAAGCTATATTTTGAAAATACATACCCATGCCTTTTTTTCAGACCTCCCCTCGAAACCACGCCTTCAAAGTAATGGAAGGGTCTCAAGTTTGATGGACGTGTCAGGATCATAATGAGCAGCCTCATCAATGTGACTGGATGGTGTTTTCCCATGATTTCGCCCTCTAGACTGGACTAAAACATTTAGTTTTTTTTTTTGACAAACCTTCTATTTTACTGGCTGCAGTGGGGTTGTGAAGAGGTTTTCAAGCAATATGGTAAAAAAAAATGCTCCAGAAAACATCTCCTACCCCACCTTTAACATCTGCTTCAATAATCTTGACTGAACCTCTTGTTTCACGCCTCATGTCACAGCTTTGCTGACCATACAGTGCCCCTTGTGGTGCAATGCTCATTTGGCATAATTATTATTCATTTTTATAAAGGTCATGTTTGCACATAAAATGGATTATTTTGCAATTATGTTAAAAATTACACTAGGGGGTTAAGGAGAATAAGGAAACACTTCAAGTTAAAATCCGATTTTGTCACTTTTAAAGATATAGTGATAAAATGGACAAAAATCATTTTCCAGGCTGACAACCTGGCTAGATTACATCTAGATTACAAGGGGTCAAATATTAATATTTTATATGTTGTCAACTCCTATTATGAGATGTTCGCATCAGTTACAATGTCAGCTTTGGCCCCCTGAGTAAGGGAGGGAGGAAGGATGGATTTGATGTGCTGCATGACTAACCGCTCGAAGCACTTCATGATGATGGGGGTCAGTGCCACGGGGCGGTAGTCGTTGAAGCAGGATGGAGAGGCCTTCTTTGGAACCGGGATGATGGTGGTGTACTTGAAGCAGGTGGGGACAACAGCTTGGCTCAGGGAGGTATTGAAGATGTCTGTGAGGACATCTGTGAGCTCCTCTGTGCAGTCCTTCAGCACACGACCAGGAATGTTGTCAGGTCCTGCAACTTTGCGAGCGTTGATCCTGGAGAGGGATCTCCTCACGCTGGCTGGAGACAGGGACCTGGTCATCTGGGGGGGGGGGGGGGTGTTGTTTTCTGTGCAGGTGTGGTGTTGTCGGCTTCAAACTGTCCAAAGAAGTGGTTCAGATCATTCAGCAGAGTGATGTCACTGTCACAGGTCTGTGGTCGAGGTTTATAGTCCGTGATAGTCTGTAAACCTCTGCCACAGGCTCCTTGTGTCTCTGCTGTCGGTGAAGTGGTGGGTTATCCTGCTGCTGTACTGCCTCTTTGCAAGCCTGATGCCATGGGACAGGTTGGCTCTTGCTGATCTCAGACCAGCCTCATCACCTGCTCTGAAAGCAGGTTCCGGGCTCTCAGTAACCGATGGACTTCCCCCGTCAGCCATGGTTTCTGGTTGGCCCGTACTGTGATGGTCTTGGTGTCCGTGACATCATCAATGCATTTGCTGATGTAGGCAGTAACAGTGTCCGAATATTCCTGGATGTTGATCTGATGGTTGTAGGTGGCTGCCTGCTTAAACATGTCCCAGTCTGTGGTGTTAAAGCAGTCCTGTAGTGCTGAGGAGGCACCCTCTGGCCACACCTGTACCTGCTTCTGAACCGGTCTGGTGACTTTTACCTTAGGCCTGTATGCTGGCATTAGCATAACAGTGATGTGGTCCAAAGCACTGAGATGGGGGAGGGGCGAGGCCTTGCATGCTCCTCTCAGAGTTGTGTATACCTGGTCCAGTGTGTTGTTTCCCCGAGTTTCAAAGTCAATGTGTTGGTATAACTGAGGAAACACTGTTTTGAGGTTTGCATGGTTGAAATCTCCAGCCACGATGAGAAGTCCCTCTGGATGGGAAGTCTGCTGTTCACTGATGGAGCTGTACAGTTCACTCAGTGCCTTGTCTCTATCATTGTTGTTACAGCTGGGAGGGATGTAAACTGCAACAAGCAGGATGGCCGAAAACTCCCTTGGTAGATAGTAGGCCAGCACTTGATGATCATAAACTCCACAAGGGGTGAACAGTGTCTGCAGACCACCACAGTGTCCTGACACCAAGCGTCCCTGATGTACACACAGACCCCGCCACCGCGGTAGACGGGACTCAAGAGTGATGAGACGGAAAAAGCGATAGTTAGCAAGTGGGAGATGAATGCTTGTCCTTGGGGGATAATGTGCATGGCGGAGTGGCGGGGTTACCTCCTTCAATGAGGGCTCTGTCTGCTTGGTAGCAAGTTAGCTGGCCGAGCTGGATGGCGGAGTCCGGTACATTGTTGTTCAGCCATGTTTCCGTAAAAACAAAAACACAGCACTCTCTCACAGTCCGCTGGGTCGATCTCAGAAGGTGTATGTAATCCAGTTTATTGTTCAAGGAGCGTACATTGGCTAGTACGATGGACGGTAAAGCTGGCTTATGTGGGTTAGCCGCTAGCCTGGCCTGGATACCTCCACGCTTTCCTCGCTTCTGCCTCCTCTCGCACCGCCTGCGGCGCTTCCTCTGCGGGTGTGCTGCAGTAGTGGGGGTCGGTGTCGAAGCGGGCCGCCGGAGTAGGCCGAGGTTGTGTAGCTCCTCAGCGTGAGTCGGGTTTATGTTCCAAAAAAAAGTATTTCCGATGTCAAAAAGAGTCCCGCGGCTGTATGTGCGCCATGGGATGGACAAACGCGATGAAAACGTAAAATTCCTCGAGCACACTGAGGAAGACAAAATTGTAAAACACGTAAAACACACCATTTTCGGGACAGAGAGGGGCCGCTGCATCCGTACGCGCCGCCAGCTGAGTCAAGCTGGAGATGGAATTGGCATGCTGACCTCTGAATATGGAGGAACTGGCGTGGGGTGTGGATCGGCATCGGGGGCCAAGTGTCTGAAGTTCTGGAACGAGAAACAAGAGAGTGAGTCAGTGAAGGATGTAATGGAGTGCCATGTTAAGCGGCGTATGAATGGCATGATGGGTGTAGCATTAGAACGACCTTTGTTAATGACCCCATAAGTTGGCGACGGCTACAATGGGGCAGATTTGAGATTTGAGCAAGTTTTTCCTCACTCGAACCGAGGGTCTAAGGACAGAGGGTGTCACTCCCTGTACAGATTGTAAAGCCCTCTGAGGCAAATGTACTTTGTGACTTTGGGCTATATAAATAAAATCTGATTTGATTTGATTTGATTTCGAACAGTGCCATAGAGGTGGATGTGTTTTTGTTGGATATCTCTGGAGGCCATTCGGCTGCGAACCATCTTCCATTATAGAAACCCCAAAACCGACAGAAGGGGGGCATCTGTGTACAGGTTTATATCTTCTGGATGGGACAGTTGTTCATCATAGAAGAAGGAGATCCTGTTCCAGTTGCTGTGGAGGTGTAGCCAAAGACAGAGTTTAGCTCGGCTTGGGCTATCTAGGTAGACGGGACTCAAGAGTGATGAGACGGAAGAAGCGATAGTTAGCAAGTGGGAGATGAATGCTTGTCCTTGGGGGATAATGTGCATGGCGAAGTTGAGCTGGCCAAAAAGAGAAAGAAGTTGCAGCATGGTGCAAGAAGGACTTGGATATTAAAAGTCTTTACTAGGAATCAAGCTGTTGATGCTAGGGATGGTGCTACCGTGGGGTGCTGAAAAATCGATGATGAGGCATTTTTTTCCAGAGTATTTCCTGGTTGCGATGCCAAGGGGGCTGATGCGGAATTTAGGAATGATGATGAAGCCTTCTTTGATTTCTTTGGCTATCTTTTGGCGGATTGGAGATTTTTGCGTGTGAAGGTGATTGACTGTTTGGCAGCTATCCCGGGGTGGAAGCCTTCTCTGAAGCCCTTGATGAGAAACTGAACGAAGGCTGGATCGGGTTGGTTTTGCAGGGCTGCTGCTAAGGCTGAGATAATGATGGGTGTTGAAAGGAACTTACCTGAGGCATTTGAAAAATGTGGCAGTAAATTTCATTGTCGATGGAGCCTCAATAAGTGTTCTCACTGAGTTGTTGTAGCCGGGCAGTGGCTTCAGAAGTGAAATGAATGTAGTACTAGTAGAACCCTTGTCACCGGCTGGGGAACTAAGAGCAGATAACGTCTCTGAAAAGAGAAAATGCATAGGCAAACTCTATGGGTGTGAGTTCTTTGGAACGTTATGGTTTCTTTAAATTGGTTGCGTGAATTAACTCGTTTTGACTTTTGTAAAAACGGTCGGGTTGTATAGTTACTGTCTAGGATTTGGTTGCGGAGCCTGGTGGGTACCAGAAAGGGATGGGAGATACAGGCGTTAGGATGGCAGATAGGTGGACTGGCTGTTGACAGAGTAAAGGTGGCGGATGGTTGCTGAGCTAGAGGGTATTGTGAAGGAAGCTGCTGGACTTACCGGTGTCAAACACACCCGCCACAGTCTGCTGCTGTAGTAGCTGCAAGTAAGCAGCAGGTGGCGCTGGCATCCCAGTGCCAGATGCCCCTGCTGCAGTTGGCTGATGAAGTTGGTGGTTGGGCTGCAGGTGGCGCCCGTATCTCCATGCCGGAAGGCCCTGCTGTGGTCGGCTTCTGCACTTGATGGAAGTAGGGAGCAGGGGGCGCTGGAACCATGGTGTCTCCAGCCATGGAGTGGGTTGGCTGCTAGAGGTAGTGATTTGCCATTTGAGAGGAAGTGGAGGGACCTTGGGCCTTGAGCTTGTTCTTCCTCGCCTCTCTGGAGGAGGTGGACTGGGCAAATCAGAGAAATTGTCGGATGAGTTGTACTGACTTTGGATGTTGAGGAGTGATGAACCGTGAGGTATGTGGACCACGGATGTGACGGCATGCGAAGCTGAGTGCTGCTTCCTGGGCTGCTTGATGGAGGAGAGTGGGGTCTCGGGCACTGGAGCATCAGAGAAGTTTCTGACCGGCTGGCGTCGGTTGATGTGAATAATTGAGGGGGCAGATCTGATTTGGCTGGAACAGGTCGTCGTCCGAAGGAGACAGCGAGATTAGGTCCATTTTGGGTGAGTCAGATTTGGCCATTTAAAGAAACGTTTTAACTTTTAGCTATGGCTTGCTAACTCGATGGTGCTGTCAGGTTTGGACCTGATGCAGAATGCAAGAGTGAAATGGAAGCCATGGTTAGGCATGAACTTATGATGCTGTTGGTAGAGGCATGGTTGAGGTGTGTTCCGGCTCCTGAAATTCCACTTTAAGCTTCAAGTAATGTAATGACTGTAAGAAAAAAAAAACTGCTATATAAGTTAATCTAGTAACTTATTCACAAGTGTTGCAGATTTATTTGAGCTTGATAGCTGAAAGCTCTGGCCCCAGCCAATGCAAAGAAGCCAAAATGGGAGAAAATGATCTCTGATCTTGGTTCCTGTCAGAACACGTGCAGCAGCATTCTGAATTAGCTGCAAAGTCCTAAGAGACTTATTGGAGCAGCCTGATAACAAAGAGTTAAAATAGTCCAAAGGGAAAGCATGATACACTATGACAAATAAAATTGGCTTTAGTGTTTTTCAAGGTAGGTATGAAAAACTAGATCAGACTAGACTTGAACAAAACCTTCAAATGAATTATGATTAGGTTTAGAAATTTTAGAATTTTAAACTTATAAACTTGGCCATATTTATAGATATGAAAGCTACTCCGTCCAAAGTGGGATGGATGCCGTCCCAGAAAGTTGCCCAAATTATCTATGAAGCCCACATTGTTTGATTGGCACCACTTCGACAACCAGTGATGGAATGATGACATGCAGTTAAACATGTTATCCAGAGTCCAGAGAATAGTACTAGTCCGATATTGATTCAGCATAAATTTTAGTGACATCTGATTGCTGTGTCGGGTGTCATTACTGCTGATGTGGATAACAATCTTGCTGTACTTAGATTCAATGTACCTCAGACAGTTGCCCAGCTTCCCGGCTGCCTGGGGGGTTGCCAAGGGACAGCGAGCAGAAGCTACCTTGAGTCAGTCCACACTGGCTAATCGGGACTTGCTAACTATAGCAGCTAAGGATTGCTCAGTGGTGCAATACCGTGCCTCCAATTCACTGAGCCTCACCTCCAAAACAAAGCAAATAAACTACATTTATTACTGTACATGTACCATTATTAGTATTAGTATTATTATTTTATAAGGAGGACAAGGAGTAACTAAACAAGAGAAAGCAGGAGAGGAAGAGAGAGAAGCCATCACCAAATCATAAAAAAAAGTTATCTCATTACTCTTTCCATATAGAGCAGGTCTAGACTGTACTCTTTATAATATTTACAGAAACCCAACAATTTCCACAATGAGCAAACACTTGGGGATTAGTGAGGAAGGAAAAACTTCCTTTTAACAGGCAGAAACCACACACACACACACACACACACACACATATTGCATGACATTGCATTAAATGGAGTTTTAGAAATAAAGTTTTGTAAATGGGCATGTGCGCATGTGTGCACACAGATAAGACCCCAAATGTTGTAGAAAAAAAAATAAAATAAAATAAAATCTGTAAAACAACCAATGAGAGAAAGGAGGTGTGGAAAACACTTTGTACGATTCCTTTAAAATGGGTGTGTGTCCGAGAACGACCCAAAACCATCTTGGTGAAAAAAAGAAACTCATCATGCCGCTGAAAAGATCTAATTCCGACAGAGACAATGATGTTTCTGACTCGAGCAGCGAAGAAATGCAGAATTTACAGCAGAAGAGAATCATCACATCTCTGATATGTGAGACACCTGTTACAATCTTTCAAGAATCAAGATTGAACACTGGTGCTCCAAAGAAGAGCGTAGTCTATCTGTGTTGACTGCAAGCGCCCCCGTGCGATTCTCTGCATGGTGAATGGAGCCGTACGGAGTGCAACGCTATTGGGGCTATGTGTTCAAGTATGAAACGAGTGAGCTTTGGCTGTATCAGAGGAATGAGGGTGAAACAGTGGGGCCTCTGTCTGCTGTAGGGATGCTGAGTTCCAATGACTGGGCACTGCTGAGACTGGTGATTCCAAATCACTCTGCTTTAATCAGCCAGACCGGGCATCCCCAGGATCAGGAAGGCCCTGTAGCCGCTAAACACCCCAGATTGGAGGCCGATACCAAGGCTACTGGCAATCGAGAACCTGTCCCTTCGGTCGCTGGTTCTTACGAGACACTTTCCAGACATCCGGAGAGAGAGGAGCTACGGAGCACTTTCTCTTGGAGAGTTTTAATTCAGACTGCGGCGTATTCAAGACGCTGCTAGATCTGCCGGGAGCTGCGTGGAAGGAGAAGATGGAAGAAATTGGAGAAAAAATTACATCTCTGTTCACCAGCTGCCGCAAATGGAATGACGTCCTGGCGGTGAAAAAAACTCTGTCCTTCTGAAACCACACCCCCTTACCCGTGCAACACCTTACACACTCAACAACATAAAAGAACTGTTCAACACAGTTACCCGTTTGTAGACCTGCCACGTGAGAGAACAGACCCCTGGAATGGAGACTTGCAGCAAGCCCGAATCGCCGCAACCCAAAAGTGAAAAAGCTCAGGATGATCCTGACACGACAAGAAGACCTCTTGGACATCCACTCCCAAACAGTTTATTATGAACCACTTTAGACAAAGTGACCGCAGTGACGAGGACACGTGCATGAAACTCAACTGTATGATAGTGGGTCTGACCTTACCCGTTCTTAGTCTAAAGGTGGTGATAGACTCTGAACTCCCCGGGGCCAGCGTGACACCTTCTGGATTAAAGGACCTGTGACTAGCCGTGGCTTTAATCTACTCAGACGGGGCATTTCACCATGAATACTTCACCTGGCTGCTCTCGGTGAACAACCTGATACAGAGGCTCATGTCAGATCTATGCTCCAAACCTGAAGAAGCCAAGGTGACTTTCTCAATGACTGTAGACAGTACTCTGATCCCAAAAACACACGTGAGCATTCATTGCCAGAACAAACGCCTGAAACGTAGGTTACAGCGAACCGACTAGGGACCTGTGTGGGCACGCATGAAAGATGTTGTGTACTATGTGATCTTACATGAAAGATGTTGTGTACTATGTGATCTTACTGATGTTTGCAAAGATTATCATGCGGCATTCTTCAGACTAGTTTAGATCACAGTGTGTTAGTTCAGGTTTTAAAGATGATTAAAGACTAGTCATCTCCTTTTTGCAACCAATGTACAGTATTACACACATCTTTTATGTATCTTTATCCTGTATGTATCTTAACCTTTGATGTATCCTATTACAATACAATCATTAAAAGAAATAAAGAAGCAATCCAGAGTGGTGTGTTTTTCAATAAACCCTGAGAGGCAGGATGGCGGTGAAAAAAAACTCTGTCCTTCTGAAACCACACCCCCCATTACCCGTGCAACCCATGCTTTTTACCCCTCACTTCATTCCTTCCATCCAACGTCTTCTGACCGCGCGCAACATCCGAGAGGACGACGCCAGAGTCAAAACCGTGGCGCAGACTCTATGACACAAGCTCAGATCTGTGAGGAACATCCAGGATTCCATCAGCAGCATGTACGACCAGGATTGGCCAGGACATACTCAAAATCGGAGAACTGAAACTGCAAATACGTTTGTTCTCTTGTTTCTGTTTTGTTTATTAATCATGGGTAATTATTGGAGATAACTTGTAACCTATGTAGAAGAGAGGATGATCATCACCCATCTGATTGAGATTTTGATACAGGATTTTTGCAACAGAGTTTCAACAGATAGAGACGCTGTCACAACACTGGCTGAAATCAGACGACTAAGCAACATTATGGACAGAGTTCGTTCTCACGCTGGACATACAGCTTGGGAAGTCATGTGAGAGCGCATCTGATTTGACCTTTGAAGAAATTGTGAAAGATTGGATTAAGGACTCTTTTGTTATAACACCCTGTCATTTGCTCACTCTGTACACTTTGTTTTGTTGATGTGTTGATTTTTCATTTGCAGAATAACACGTCTGTGAATATCCCGAGCGAATTGAAAAGATTGCACAACATTCTTCAGACTAGTTTAGATCACTGTGTGTTAGTTCAGGTTTTTAAGATGATTAAAGACTAGTCATCTCCTTTTTGCAACCAGTTTTCAGTATTACACCTTATCTTATCATCATACCTTATCTTTTATGTATCTTTATCCTTTATGTATTTTAACCTTTGATGTATCCTATTACAATACAATCATTAAAAGAAATAAAGAAGCAATCCAGAGTGGTGTGTTTTTCAGTAAACCCTGAGAGTTTGTTGCAGGCAGGCAGGCAGGATGGTGGTGAGACGGGTCATAAAAAGAGTGTATTACAACCCGGCACATCGGGCTAGTTTTGGAGGTGTAGACCGACTGCATAGGGGTGTGCAGGATGAAATAGGAAAGAAAGTCAGTGTGGAAAATGTTAAAGATTTTTTACAAGAGCGAGATACCTACACTCTGCATAAACCAGCCAGAATACATTTCACCAGAAACATTTCACCAGAGTTTTTGTCCTTAGGCCTTTAAACCAATTTCAAGCAGATCTTTGTGACATGCAAGCCTTGGCGGAACACAATGACGGGTTTAAATATTTATTAACGGTCATAGATGTATTTTCAAAAAAAGCATACATGCGTGTTTTAAAGAGAAAAACTGCAGACGAGGTGGTGAAGGCCTTTGTTTCAATCTTCAAAGACAGTCAGATCCCTGAAAAGTTACAAACGGATGCTGGTAAAGAGTTTTTCAACAAGAGTTTTGATGCTTTGATGAAGAAGCACAACATTGTACACTTTGCCACAGCAAGCGATCTGAAGGCCTCTGTTATTGAGAGGTTTAACCGTACGTTAAAAACTAGAATGTGGAGATATTTTACAGCTAACAAGTGATACCTCGAAGTTTTACAGGATTTGGTGAAAAGCTACAATCACAGCTTTCATAAAAGTATAAAAATGGCGCCTATGCAGGTGACCACCGAGAATGCCTCAAGTGTTTCTAAATCTGTACGGTACGTTTCCTACACGACACCGTGATGTGGTGCAAATGAAAAAGGGTGATCTTGTCAGATTATCCAAGGTCAGAGGGGCGTCTGATAAAAAATATGAACAGAGTTTTATGGACGAAGTGTTTACGGTGGAGGCCTGCATTCCTCGGACTCCCCCTGTGTACAAACTCAGAGATTATGACGGGGAGCCTATCGAAGGCTCCTTTTACGAGGCAGAGTTGCAAAAAGTAAAAATGTCTAAAGATAGGACGTATCACGTAGAAGAAATATTGAAACGACGTACCGTCAAGGGTGAAAAACAGGTTTTGGTGCGTTGGAAAAACTGGCCCGGCAAATTTAATAGCTGGGTCAAGGCCTCGGATCTGAAAAATATATAAAAGCCACGTTCAACGACCCCGGACCGATCATACTGTCGGATATGGCGACAGACGCAGGATTTTACGCCACCTTACCTTCCAACGCTAGTAAAGACGTGTTTAAAAATAACACCAGCTCAAATTACACGGTAGACTTATCCAAGGCTATTGAACTGAACGGAGAATGGGTGGTGGGTCTGTGCGAAATCATTTATCCTCACACGTGGTTACCTCGGGATAACGCTTATATCGAACTAATGGAAAACTTGGATGAACCTGTAATTCCGGCGGAGGAAGATTATCCTAATCATACAAAGCCTGGAGAGATACTCAGAATTCAAAAGTTTAGTCAGGGAGGATATTATGAGAAGGCGAAAGACCTCCTGGATCAAATCGTACCGAAACTCATAAAATATGACCCCACAGCCGACGTTGTTTACAGCAACGTGACCAAGTGCAACGATTTCAAAGGCAGCGGTCAGTACAAAATTCGAGCGCAAGCCCCCTTGGCCTACATCCTGGGTCCTAAACCGGGTGAGTGGTGGACCCTCTCTTCCCGTTCGGCTACCTACCCGTGCGATCTCAAAAGAGGTATTTATAACCTCTTTATTTACACAGACATCATTCACTATCAACAGATCGGTGACAGCTACTCGCCGTTGTTGAGCGTGGTGAACGTTAAAGGTAGTTTTGGAGACGTGGTGAGTCTCAGGTACAATACGGTCCATTACGTGCGCGTGTCTAAAAGTTACATTAAAACGATTCATATAGAGATTAAAACGGATCGCAAGTGTGTGGACTTTGTCTACGGGAAGGCTATTTTGAAACTTCACTTTAAACCAGCCGTGGCTCAGCATCCTGTATAAAAATAAATAAAAAACATGGAACAGGTACGTCTGAGAGAGGATCCTCATCGCTTCATAAACTATTATGAAAGTCAAGTGGGGGGCGCTTTACCCGGTTTTTATGGAGCACCGGTCATGTACGGTCGGGGTATAGGCTCCATCTTCTCGAGATTGTTTCATTTTGTCTCTTCTCTGGTGAAAAAAGGCTTTGCCATCGCCAAGCCACACCTCAAATCGGGAGCGAGTAACATCGCCTCTGATGTGATTAAAAACTGCGGTGGGGAATATGACCGATCGACAGAATCAGGAGGGATTCGGAGGGATTATGGTTTTATCGCGTAGACAAAGGAGGAGGCCGCCGGGGGATCGTGTTTTTTCGCTCCCTAATAAACGTGCGAGTCATAAAAGGAAAAAATCAGTCGGGAGAAGCAAGCCGAAGGGGAGGAAGTCTGCCAGAAGCTGCGATATCTTTTAGACCTAAATAATACAAGAAGAAGAAAAGAAATTTCAACAACAACAACAACAGCAAAAGCAATATGGCTCTTTTACACCAAAAATCACCCGAGTGCACCCTGGCGGAGCTGGATTTATTTTCAGCCCCCATGACGCAGCTGTCTATCTTCCTCTATCGGCAATCACCGATGGGAGCCACATTGAGTTCTTTATTCCCGGAGATGGTGAAAAGTATTTGGATTTGAATGATACCTTGCTGCATCTCTGCCTGAAAATCACCAACGCTGACGGTACAGACCTGGAGAATGACCCCAATGTGGGCCTGATCAATTACCCTCTGAATACAATTTTCAGTCAGTGCAACGTTATGCTGGGGGATAGATTAATTTCACAGTCTAGCGCTACGCACCCGTACAGAGCCATGATTGAAACCCTACACGATTACTCTGAAGATCTGCTCAAGAGTCAATTCAGCGCGGCTCTTTTTTACAAAGACACAGCTGGAGCAATGGACTCTGCTGTGACCAACAACGGTCCTAACCACAGACTTAACTCCCGAGCAGCCTTCTCCGCCAACTCCCGGAAAGCACACCTGTTTGGCTCCCTCCACGGGGACGTTTTTTCTGCGAATCAAGCTGACTTGAGCCAACGACGCCTTTTGCCTCATGGGAGATAGCGCTTCTGATTTCCGCCTGAGAATACTAGGCGCCTCGCTGTTTGTTAAAAAACAGGGTCATGCAGCAGCTCTGCTGAAGGGTAACGCGCTGTACCCACTGTCGCGCGTCAATGTAAAAACCTACTCCATACCTGAGAATTCTAGGATATGTAACCAGGAGAACCTCTTTCTGGGTGCTATGCCCAAATATGTGGTGCTGGGTATGGTACACCACGAAGCTTTCACAGGAAGAAGAGACCTGCCTTTCAATTTTACCCACAACAACGTAGAATATCTGGCCCTCTGTCAGGATGGCAGACAGGTTCCGGCTAAGGCTTTCCAGCCCCAGTTTAATCAAGGCAGTTCAGTCAGATAGTTTTACAACATGTTTATCGCCACGGGAAGACACCTAAAAGATCTACCTCTGAGCATCAACCGTGAAGAATTTCACGACGGATACTCTCTGTTTGTGTTTAATCTCACCCCGGGTGATGACAACGGCGCTCTGTCCCCTGTTTCCAGCGGGAATTTAAGATTGGAAATCAAATTCAGAGTACCGTTACCACACACCACCACTCTGATCGCCTACACCTGTTACGATTCCATTCTGGAAATTAACTCGAAAAGACAGGTGCTGGTGGATTATTATTAAAAAATCAAAACATGAATAATCATGAACTGGAAAATCTTTTGCATCGTCTGCTAGGAGATGTATTCTGCGGTGTGTGGGCTTCTGATCAGCTCCCGTTACTGACACGTTCCTTTGACACCCCAGTCTACTTTCAGTCTGCCCGGTGAGCACTGGCTCTCTTTGACTCTGGAAGAGGACGGTGTAGCCACCTTTTTTGACTCTTATGGTTTTCCTCCGGACTTTGCTCATTACCCCTCAAGCATCTTACAGTTTTTGGAGCAGCGTTCTGACCGGATATTGTACCACGATCGTCAGCTTCAACACACCCTGTCCACCGTATGCGGTCAACACTGCGTTTATTATCTCTGCCATAGGGCCTGCGGAGTATCCTTTGAACGACTGTTGTCTCTGTATGACGACGATGTGATAAAAAATGATCAGACTGTATCACACTTTGTGGAGAAATATCGACACTGTATCAGAAATCGAAGCTCCAGATGTTTTAACCATGGAACTTGTTCTTTGCAAATGTTTAATCAGTGTTACAACCTGTGAATTATCTATTCATTATATCTATTATTACATAACGTATCATATACATATATCATGAAAATAACTCTCCTTTAGACTGAATGTGATCAATAAGGCCTTTATTGAGAAAAAACATTTTTGTACGTTTGGAGGAGCTATTGTATTTTGTTCTTCTTCTTGTTCTTCTTGTTCTTCTTCTTGTTCTTCTTCTTCTTCTCCTTCATTATCATGCCCCTCTGGTCTGCTTCAGCGTGGGGATAGGGTTACTGTCCATTTGGAGACTTGTTTGACCACTGGAGGAGCTATTGTGTTTTGTTGTTCTTCTTCTTCATTATCTTGCCCCTCTGCTCTGCTTCAGCGTGGAGTGGGTCATTTCCCCTTTTTCAAAACCGCCCTGAGCTTGAGGGTTATTCACAGAGGATAAGGCAATGTTGAGGTCTGACAGAGTATTTAAGAAACTCATCCAGCCTCTAGTGGGGTTTGGGCTTTTTTATAAGGGAGGGAGATGTTTTTAAATAAATCAATCATATGAGACCCTTTTACGGTTTGTCCTTTATAAATAAATCCACCTTTTGAATTCCAGCCAGCGTTGCTCTTGGATAATTTCTTCATAATGTACTCGGCATTCTTGCGGTCGCGCTGGGGATGTTACATCCACGTCTGTGCTGCCTGTTGTCTCCTCCCCTCCTTGTGTTTCTCCCTCCCTCCTAGGGGTGGGTCCCTGACACAGGCAGGGGGGTCTTTGGTGGCGTCTTCAAAACTCTCTAAAAAGAAGGCTTTTTGTGAGGGGAAGATTTGATGCGCCAATATATTCATCTGTAATTTGTCCCGAGGGTTTTTAAACAACACCAGATAATTACTGTTCAAACTCATGGTACGGCTGTGTTTACCTCTGTGAAATACATTTTGCGTCAACATAAACACACTCATATTTCTATGATATCTGTACTGAGTAAAAATTTTGACCACTTCAGGATGGTCGGAGGCTTGAAAAATAACATCATCCAGAATAATCAAATGGTTCTGATCAGGAGGAAACAGCTCTGTGTCATCAAAAGAATCAGGCAGTCCTTCAACAAACTTAATCTTTTTATTCATTTTTTGCAGTTGTTGAGGCAATCTTAATTCACCTCCCCGAATTGGATGATGCAAGATGAGCACTCAGAAGACGTGGATTCGTTCAAAGTATTTATTTATTGTAACAACAGCTGTTGGAGATCCTACCACAGAAAATACATCTGTTACAGCAATGAGCCAAGTAAGATCTGAAGAGTCCTTCCTGCTTCAGTCTTCTTATACTCTTCTACACCTGTCCACTGACGTCACTCCTTCTCTTCCTGTTCTATACGTGGCTGCCCTATATGGTTATATTTCTTTGAAGTCTTTAGCTGCTTAAAATAGGGTGTTTCCCCCTTGTAAGGGTGCAGTCCTTTTGCTCTGTCTGTGCAAACCTTTCTGAGACATTCCTGAAATAGCCAGTAGAAGAAATAGGAGTCGTCAGCAGGAGTGTGTGTCTCTGCTGTGCTGCACACTTCTCACTGTTACATTCATTTGCTCCATCATACATTCTTTAAACATTGTAATTACTTGAATAGCTGGTGTGTTTGTGCTGTACATCTATATTCACAATTCCCTCTTTTGATCTCCCTCAAGGAGATCACATTTTCCAAATCTCTAATTATCATGACTAGTTTTATTCAGAGTCAATAATACTAGGTGACTCATTATTATTTCTAATAACACCTAAGGGTGTCTTTGTCACTCTCCACTTGTAGGTCCTCTAATTGAACAAGTGGCATCATCCCATGGATGTCTTTTTTCTCTATGGCAGCTGTTATCAGCCTTAGTGAGAGGGAACAGATACAGGGAATACAGCAACAACCACACGTAACTATAATAGCTATGTTTAGTAACGGAGTCCCTTATAGTTATTTCTCAGGTGGTAACACCCCTGGGAAAGTTTCTGACCCTATTGTCTTATTTCTTTAACTCAACTCTATAGCAAATGGCATACACTGGAAAACACTATGTATAGTAAGTAAAAATGTAAACAAATATTAACTGTCTAATACAAATCCTAATCTCCCTACACTTGGGTCTGTCCTGTGACACCCAGCTTAATCATTGCCCACTTAAACACCCCTAGAATGACACACCACCCCAATATGCACAAACTTAATTAGGTTTTTGTCATTCTTTGCTCACGTCTGCTGGATGTTATCTTTCTTCTTTCTTGAGTTGGTGGTTTGGCACACCACGTGTAGGAGAGGAGCGCTTATTTCACCTCCTCCCGTCTCCAACTCTTCTTTCTTAGGGCCCCAGGGATAGACTGCCCTGGTGCCCTGATCACTACCAGGGGATTATTCGGGTAAAGGACAGTCACTCAGTGCTTTTTTGAGTACCTGATTAAATAGACCAGGAGAAAGTGCAAACCCTTGTGGCAGCCGAGTATCGCCACTGGTAACCCTTGTAGGTGAATGAAAACAGAAACATTCTTCTGCTAGGGGAAGACAAAAGAAAGCATTAGCCAAATCAATGCAGGTAAACCAACTCTGAGAGGGGTCCAGGTTTGCTAGAGCCACATATAGGTTCGCTACCGGTACAGTGGGTGTGGTCAAAATGTTGTTAATTGCCCTAAGGTCATGTGCCATGCGGTATTTACCTGTCCCTTTCTTCTCCACAGGGAGGATGGGTTGTGGTAACGCCCTCTTTACCACGCCTCCTAATTCTTTAGCTTGGTGTTGTGGATGCAGCGCTAGAGAGACATGTGGTGCAGCTTCATCTGACATCATGTACCACTGCAACAGCTCAGGACTCAGATCTACCCCTGCAGCTACTCCTTCGGGTGCTACATAAATATTTCGAATTTCAATTGTCCAGCTTTTACCTTCAAGCTGGTCCTGACATTTGTCTTGGTACCAATCTGTTTGCAATCTGTCATAAAAGAGGGTAACGTGAGGGGGATCAGGAGGAGAGACATACGGCTTGAGCTGGGCGATCCAGGGCTTCCACTCCTGATAAACAGAGAGGATGCCGCGTTTTTCTGGAGTTTCAGGTGTTAACATTCTTCAATAGATGTCAGCATACTGTTCTTCCACAGGTCTGAGGAGATACTGCCCCCCCTGTGTTAGTACTGGCAAACTGAAACTCAGTTCTTAGAGATCAAAAGGGGGATCAATCTACCATACAGAGATCAATCTACCATACGTTGTATCACCCCTAGAATAACACACCATCCCAATATGCACAAACTTAATTGGGTTTTTGTCATTCTTCCTCCACGGCTACTGGATGTTGTCCTTCTTCTTTCTTGAGTTGGTGGTTTGGCACACCACATGTAGGAGAGGAGCACTTATTTCACCTCCTCCCGTCTGCAGCTCTTCTTTCTTCGGGCCCCAGGGGTAGACTGCCCTGGTGCCCTGATCGCCACCTGGGGATTATTCTGCCCCTGTGCTGGTGGAATCTGTTTCTGAGCCAGCCGGCTCAGTGCTCTCAGCTTGAAGATCTTTCTGGACCTCAGTTAAGGAACGTTGTGGTTCCTCAGCCACGGCACACTGACTCCAATGGAACCAGGTGTCGCCTTTGCCCTTGAAACGCACGCCGTGGGAGGTCCTCTCCGTGATCTGGAATGGCCCTGTCCAGCGCGGTTCGGACCACTTTCGTTTGAGGACTCTCAGCAAATCCCACTCTGCTTCTGGAGGTGCTGTCTTTGTGGCTCCCTCCTGCTGGGCCTTCACCTGCTTGGAGAATGCTGACACCAAACCCTGTAGTTCATGGAAGTAAGCTTTAGAGGTTACATTTTGATCATCACTTCCCATCAGGGGTAGCTTAGAATATGGTCCGGGGAAAGCCCTCCCCGTCTGGAGCTCATGTGGAGTGAACCCAGTACTCTGATTAACTGAGCTCCTAATAGACATAAGAGCCAGAGTCAACGTGTCCACCCAATTCAATTTGGTCTGTGCACAGATTTTTGCCAATTTACTCTTTACCATTTGATTCATTCGTTCCACTTTTCCTTGTGACTGTGGGTGATAAACAGTACCAAAAGAGTGTTTTAACCCCAACATTGCCTCTACTTGTTGGAGGTCTTGGTTTTTGAAATGTGTCCCATTATCTGATCTGATCTTTTCAGGAAAACCATGCCGTGGGATCTAATGATTTACCAGAAATTTGATTACCGTCTTACCATCCTCCTTCTTGGTGGGCCACGCCTCTGGCCATCCTGTGTATGCATCCACACACATCAACACATACCTGTACCCTCTGACTGAGTCTATCATATCGGTGTAGTCTATGATAATCTCTCTCCCTGGCTTTGTCTCTATGGGGTACCTACCTGGTTCTGGTCTGACAGTTGGTCTGGCGTTGAATTTTGTGCATTGTTCACATGTTTTGATTAAGTACTGGGCCATGTCTTTCAAGAAAGGATGCCACCAATTCTCAAGGTTTCGCATCATCTGGGCCGCACCCACATGTCCCATCCCATGTGCCTCCTCCAGGGCTGTTTTACGCAGCCCCGGGGGTAAGATGGGGCGGCCATCTGGTCCTCTCCAGAGGCCATCTGTGTCCGTGGCCCCCCTAGCTTTCCACAGGGTTTTCTCCTGTGGAGAAGCCTTGGCCTGTAATTCAGTTAGTTGTGTCATGTCCAGCATTGGTTCCAGCTCCGTCTCTGAGCACATTAAGACCAATTTGTCGAGTAACCTGCCGTCTGTTTTGCTGCTTGGTCAGCTGCATTGTTACCTCTCGCGACTTTGGTGTTGCCAGTATCGTGTCCTTTGCACTTTATGACTGCCACTCTCTCAGGGAGTAGTAGTGCTTCCGCCAATTCTTTCATCTCAGTCTCATGTCTTTCAGGTTTATTGGTTGTCGTCAAAAAACCCGTCCTCATCCATTGTCCTAGTTCTACATGAACTGCTCCTGTATAAGCTGAGTCTGTGTATATGTTGACTTCCTGGCCTTGTCCTATCTTCAGTGCCTCTATTACCGCCACTACCTCCACTCTCTGTGCTGATTGCTGTCCTTCTAGTCTTTCTGCCTTTTGTATCACTATGTCTCCGCCTATGTCTTCCACTACCGCATAAGCTGCTTTCAGACCTTCCTGTTCGTGTCTGAAACAACAACCATCTGTATATAGATCCCTGGCTCCCTCTATCGGTGTGGCCTGCAGGTCTATTCTCACTTTTTCTTCCATCAATACCTTTTCTGCAAATTCATGTGGCTCTCCTGTCCCTATTTGATCTGCCATGTTGATTCCTTCGTGCGTAAACGAGATGTTTGGCGCTTCTAACACTTAGTGTTGTGAGTGTAAATGCCTGTGAGTTCACATATGCCACTACACTATGTGTTGTTGTAGTGTATTTTCGGTGGTGATGCTGATGTTTGAAGAGAAGTTCCGCCGACACCGTCTTAGTCGTATAACAAGTTTATTACAACAAGCACAGTGTCGAAGCAAGTAGAAACTACTTGGAGAGCTCCTGGCCAAATGATGAGAGACTCTCCCGACCTATGCCGGACAAGCCTTTATATAGGTTATTTTGTGCCTCCCCATGACGTGCAGTAACACGAGCTCACGGCAAACATACAATGAAGTTACTTAAGACCAAAGAAACAGAAAGATAATAAACAGTCCTTTCCCAGGAAGATCTTACAATAAAGCACATGTCTACAACTATGCTAAGACTATGCATCTATGCGCAGACACCTCATATTCCCCCTCATTGTAAACACGTATATTTTGTTATCGGGACTCTACGTAGTCCCAGCCATCTTTCCGAAATATCCGTCCATCAATCTAGACAGGAAAATTCTTTCACGGCCCCTCTGCCCCAGGCGGCCACATATAGTACTCCAATCCAATAATTTTACTCATTATATATTGATATCAATTAAAGCAAATACATATGGAGACCTCAGCAAATAAAATCAAGAATATCCACCTTCAGGCTAGTCAACCCATCGCACCCTCCAATGGACCTGACCCTACCTATCCCCACTGTCCCTGACGGACCGAAAAATAAACATAAAAACTGAGGTTCCAACATATTAGCCACAAATTGAATACAATGTAACATAATAAATGGTACAGATTAACATTCAGATTAACATCATATACATGCATTTCCGTTCCATTTCCGTTCTTCTTTGTCACTCATCGGGGCTGACAGTTCCTCCACAGTGTTGATTCCAAGCATAGTTGATTTCCAAGCATAGTTGAGATGATGTTTACTCTGGACATTCTCACACTGTCCTTGTCCAGAGTCCAGGGTTATTTGTCCTTTTTGATTGTCCTTATTGGAGTCTCTGAATCCCTTTATCAGCTTGGGATCCTTGAATCATCAACCACCCCCATGGTGGTCCTCCCCCACTGTTGTTCTAAGGGAAAAAGAAAACACCAACCAGTATCTTTGCGGAAATAACACCTACAATTTGAAAGCATCGATACAATTTCTATTTCTATAATTATTATAAATTCCTTGCATCACTACAGTAACCCTACTAAGTAACTAGAAATACATGTTAAAACTATAAGTATATTATACATAAAGAATACGATTTTCAAAACCCCATTAATTTCCACACATTCCTTGACTCTGCGGGTGATAAACTGCACCAAGACACTGCCTATTCACAATTTTTTACAAAAGCAATTTTACTGTTTTGTCAACGAACTCTTTACCATTATCTGAGGATATCCAAACTGGAAGCCCCCACCTGCTTATAACCTTTCTACATAAAACCTTTTGCAAAACATGGCAAATGACTGAGCATCCCTCTGCTTAGTTGGACAAGCTTCAGGCCATCTTGAAAATCAGTTCACAACAACCAACATATACCTCTTACCATTATCTGGTCTGATCATATCAACAAAGGCCACAACTAGCTCACACATATTACTCCTTGGAGTCGGAATGCGACCAGGTGGAACCATCACCCCCCTTAGAACATTATTTTCCAAACAGATTGTGCATCTGCCTATGACATAGTCAATCCGTGTAAGTAGACATGGTGCCCAGAATCCATATTCCTTCATAATCTTTCTCCTAACTTCCCCCCTTGCAACATAAGCTAACTCATGTGCATCCGTCCTAAATCCTTAGCCCTAACAGATCTGGAGGAGCTATTATCAGCTCCTCATGGTTCTTCCCAAGACCCATAGGATCCTGGGTGGTCTTGATTGGGCCCAAAATACTCCTCTGAAATTCCATCTACAGCTTCTCCTATCCTATTGCACTCACGGGCAAAATGACCAAACTGTCCACAGTTATAACATCCTTCAGAAGACTGCTGAAAATACGGACTAAATCTTTCTCCTCTTCCTCTCCAAGTTTGTTGCTGACCGGGAACTGGCTGTGGGTATGCAGCTATAGGAATCACTGAAGTTGGCTGAGGTGCTTGTGTCAAAACCTGATTTACTGGTAATGGCTGATTCACCTGGGGCTGACTCTGTAAGACCACAGCCTGTTTCTTTTCCTTCTTCTTATTATCCATTAACTGTATTTGATTAAGTATTCTTAGGGTTTCCTGATCTTGCTCCCTCTGATCATGCTCCTTCTTCCTATATAGCTCTACTTGATGGGCTATATGGTCTGTGTAAACACCTTTAGTCATGCTCCCTAATCCAACTACTTCTGCCAATTTGCTCCTCACTGGTGGAGGCAGTCCCTTTTGTAGTATTCCTCTCAGGATTGACTGTTCCATCTGGTTTAGCTCTGGATTATTCCCTGTGACATTTCTCCATGTTTGATGAGCTCTTGAAACATAGGCTCTAGGATTTTCTTCTGACCCCAGTGACTCAATGAAAATATTATCTGGGTGAACATTTGTTGGAAATGTTTCTTTCAATGCTCTCCACATTACACCTCTATGTGCAGCAAACAACTCAGAATCTTTTACAGCCGTTCCCACATACCGATTAAGGCCTGCCTTCTGCAGAAGTTCTTCAATGCCTGCAATACCAAGAAGACTAGCCAACAGTTTTTTAATGTCTCCCACAGCCATATGTGTCCCCACCATAAGTTCTTCTAACTTTGAAATCCAAGGATGCGCTCCATCCTGCAAAGTAGGCAGTTTCTCAAGGATGTCCGACATGTCTGAGCTCTGCCAAGGTTTATACTCTAGATTTTGTCCGCGAATAACAACTGCGAACATCACCTAGTGAACTGTCCAGGTTTTTGGGCCGGTCTAAAACCACCTCCCAGAGGGTTTTTATCAAATTCGTGGTTTCCTTAAATCCTTTTTCCTTGACGTTTTTACTCGTCTAACTTTCACGCCACCGCAGCTAATCCCGCAGAGTTTCCAAACTCCGAGCTAACGTTACTTGTTGTAAGGCTTCTTGCCTTTAACCTCTAGACAAACATTTCTATTCTAATTTTAACATTAAGTCTTACTCTACCATCACTCCCCCCCTACTGCGATGCCAGCAACGCAGTAAAACGATGGAGAGTAAGTAAATTTAAACGAAACTTCCCCAAAAACAGCAACACAGCACAACACACATTTCCACCCACACAGGACCTCCTCGGTGCGACCCAACACAGCCAGACTACCGCCACAGCCAAACTTCCACCCCCCAAACAGCAGAACTATGTACGCTCACCTGGGATGAGAGGAGGAAAGCAGAGCCGTGTCCAGCTGCGTCTCGGCCGCAAACACGTCCCGTCGATTCGTGACGCCACTCTGTAGTGTATTTTCGGTGGTGATGCTGAGAAGTTCCGCCGACACCGTCTTAGTCGTATAACAAGTTTATTACAACAAGCACAGTGTCGAAGCAAGTAGAAACTACTTGGAGAGCTCCTGGCCGAATGAACAAGCCAACAATGAACAAGCCTTTATATAGGTTATTTTGTGCCTCCCCATGACATGCAGTAACAAGAGCTCACGGCAAACATACAATGAAGTTACTTAAGACCAAAGAAACAGAAAGATAATAAACAGTCCTTTCCCAGGAAGACCCCCTATAGGCTTAACCTTTGACCCGACTCCTCATCAATGCATCTAAAGAAGTCTTTTCTTCTCCGGATTATCTGGCCGGGCTCCGACCTGTCGGACCTCTCGGTTAGATAGCCTCTGCCCCAGGAGTGGACAAGATATCAGCCTGTGACTATCCAGGTATTGTAAAATAACCCCCCAGTTAAATAGCCTCTGGCCCCAGGAGTGGTCTAAAGAAGTCTTTTCTTCAAGGCTCCGAACTGGCTGGGTCATGTGACCCCTAGGTCAATAGTCTCTGTCTGTGACTACACAGGCATCTTACAATAAAGCACATGTCTACAACTATGCTAGTCTATGCATCTATGCGCAGACACCTCATTGTTAAAATGTGTAGCTGGTGTCCCATTACCATGTGCGTGTTTTTTTGTATTAGCTTAGCTATCCCTGCCGCGTGTTGTGTGCATGATGGGTGCCTTTTCTCCATGTTATCCAGCATGACACTTATGTACATCAGTATTATTCTATCTCCCCCTTTTCTCTGGAACAGAATGCCATTAATGCCGGTGTAGCAGCCGTCTCAAGTGATTGTTTGAGTGTAATAAATATTGCTTCAGCCTCCTGTGTCCACTCCAAATTTGCGGTCAGGTTGCGCATACCCTGTTGTCTGACAAGGTCTCTTAGTGGTTGTGTCAGTCCAGTGTAGTCGGCTACATAGTTACGACTGTATCCTGTCAGACCTAAAAAGGAGAGCATGTCTTTTACCTTAGTTGGCTTAGGGTGGTGTAGAATAGTTAAGCGGTGTTCTGGAGACATGCTGACCCCCTTTTGTGATATCAAACGCCCTAGGAATGAGACCTGTTTTCTGGCTACCTGAAGTTTAGTCTTGCTTACCTTGAAACCTTTGTTTGCTAAGTGTCGTAGGACGATGTCGTCGGATAAAAGGCAGTCACTCAGTGCTTTCTTGAGCACTTGATTAAATAGACCAGGAGAAAGTGCAAATCCCTGTGGCAGCCGGGTGTATCGCAACTCATGACCCTTATAGGTGAATGAGAATAAATCTCTACACTCTTCTGCTAGGGGAAGACAAAAAAAGCCACATATGGCCACATATGGGTTTGGTACCGGTACAGTGGGTGTGGTCAAAATGTTGTTAATTGCCCTGAGATCATGTGCCATGCGGTATTTACCTGTCCCTTTCTTTTCCACAGGGAGAATGGGTGTGTTCTAGGCTGACTGAGGGTTCTAACACATCCTTCTCCAGCAGTCCCTCTATTGTGTCCTGGATCCCTGTTTCGGCTTGCGTATCCAGAGTGGTGTATCAGTGTTTACTGAGAATGTGATTGGCGGGCAATCTGTCAGCCCCACATCTGTGGGACCTTGTGCCCATAAATGGTCAGGCAGCTCGTCAATCATTTCTGCTGCCAGGCAATGATTTGTCTTCTCCCTACCATAGTGTCTACTAATGTGGTCATGTTCCATGACCGCAGTATTGGAGGCTGTTATCACGATCCTATACTTTTGGCCGAGGCAGAATACTGTACCTGCGGTATATTGCTATTTTGCCAATCAGTCTGGGCTAACGCCCACTTTACCACACCTCCTAACTCTTTAGCTTGGTGTTGTGGATGCAGCGCTAGAGAGACATGTGGTGCAGCTTTGTCTGTCATCATGTACCACTGCAACTGCTCAGGACTCAGATCTACCCCCGCAGCTACTCCTTCGGGTGCTACATAAATGTTTCGAGCTTCAATTATCCAGCTTTTACTTTCAAGCTGGTCCTGAAATTTGTCTTGATACCAATTTGTTTGCAATCTGTCATAAAAGAGGGTACTGTGAGGGGGATCAGGAGGAGAGACATACGACTCAAGCTGGGCAATCCAGGGTTTCCACTCCAACTAGGCAGAGAGGATGCCGCGTTTCTCTGGGGTCTCAGGTTGTAGCATTCCCCAATAAATGTCTGTATACTGTTCTTCCACAGGTCTGAGGAGATATTGCCCCCATGAGTTCGGACTGGAACACTTAAACTCCGTTCCATCAGGCAGAGTCACCTCCAGTCCATCAGGGCTACACAAAATGGATGCCCCAAGCTTAATAAGGAGGTCCCTCCCCAATAAGTTCATCAGCACCGTCGGTGAGTGCACATAGGGATGTTTTACAGTCTGTCCACCAAGCTGGGTGAGGAGCGGCACTGTGATTGGCAGCGTTTGTTTTTCCCTAGAGAAGCCCATTATCGTAATAGTCTTTGTTGACAGTGTGTTTGGGGACGTATGGATTAAGGTGGAACATGTGGCCCCAGTGTCCACTAGGAAAGGCAGATTCTTTGTTTCCACCCTTAAAGACAGCATTGGGTCTGCCATGTTAATGCTGTCTGGGTCTCTCTGTGGGGTGTGTCATTGTTGTTGGTATGTGCCCCACTCCTCCCATTGGTCCCATTCTGAGACAGGCATCTGACGCTTCAACGGGTGGGTGGTACACTGACCTTCAATTGGGCATGGAACGGTGTCTGAACCGCAGGGCAGAGGCAGGCCATATAGGCCCCTCCCTCGTCCTGCCGTGTATGGGTTGCCCAGGTCTTCTCTGCTGTGCAGGTAGGGACAGTCATGTGCCCAGTGTCCCTGCCCCTGACAGTGATAACAGCGGTCCCCTGGCAACGCTCCCCTTGGTGTTCCACCCCTTCCTCGAACCCCTCTCCACATGCCTTTACCTCTCATTGGTCCGGCACCACCTCCCCTTGGGAATTGCGGTGGTTGTGGTGGTGCCCAAAGGGGCACAGGGCGAGGATCAGGAGTCCCTGGCGGCTCAGCTGCTACCATCACTTTTAAGTGTGGCTTCTCTTGTTTTTTCTTATCATTAACCTTTTGTTTCGCCTCCTGTATCTGCATCCTCAACAGCTGTGCCTGTAGATCTTTGATGGTGTCTTGCTCGCCCTCATGTGTGTCTTGTGCTCTAGATAAGTGGTGAATGAGATGCTTTTCCCACACATGTGACTCACATCCTAACATGTCTGGATTAGCTCTCATAGCATTGCTCACCTCTTCCGGCACACCCTCTAAAATGGCCTGTCTCTGTACCACTTTTTCTGTGCGCCTGGCTTACCTGGATGACAGCCTGTGTGTTTGACCCACGTGTCTTTACTCTTATCTAAGAATTCACGTGGGTTCTGTTTTGGATCCCATTTTAACCTGGGCATGACTGCTGCATTGGGAAGTGGATACTTTTCTCTCATCACTCTCCCTACTGACGTATATCAAATCAAATCAAATCAATTTTATTTGTATAGCCCAAAGTCACAAAGTACATTTGCCTCAGAGGGCTTTACAATCTGTACAGGGAGTGACACCCTCTGTCCTTAGACCCTCGGTTCGAGTGAGGAAAAACTTGCCCACAAAAACCCTTTTAACAGAGAAAAAATGTGGAAGAAACCTCAGGAAGAGCCACAGAGGAGGGATCCCTCTCCCAGGACGGACAGACGTGCAATGGATGTCACGTGTACAGGACAAATTAACACAAACATATTGTACAATTACGTTCCTACCCTCACCTATGGTCACGAGCTTTGGGTAGTGACCGAAAGAATAAGATCGCGAATACAAGCGGCCAAAATGAGCTTCCTTCGCAGGGTGGCTGGGGTCTCTCTTAGAGATAGGGTGAGAAGCTCGGCCATCCGCGAGGAGCTCAGAGTAGAACCGCTGCTCCTCCGCATCGAGAGGAACCAGTTGAGGTGGTTTGGGCATCTCGTGAGGATGCCTCCTGGACGTCTCCCTGGTGAGATGTTCCGGGCACGTCCCTCCGGGAGGCGGCCCCGGGGAAGACCCAGGACACGCTGGAGGGACTACGTCTCTCGGCTGGCCTGGGAACACCTTGGGGTGCCCCTCGGAGAGTTGGCAGAAGTGGCTGGGGAGAGGGAAGTCTGGGCTTCCCTGCTGAAGCTGCTGCCCCTGTGACCCGACCACGGATAAGCGGAAGAAAACGAACGAACGAACGATATTGTACAATTACAATAACTGACAAAATGACAATGAATCACAATGAATGATAAAAATGATTACTGTAACAGATATGGTAGTAAGAGAGAGAGAGAGAGAGGGTTTTCCGTAAGTGAGATGTGACTGCATCTTCAACCAATACCGTGCCTGGCTAGGCATAACCCTGGGTGGGGGGTGGAGTCCCCCGGCAGTCTAATCCTATGGCAGCATAACTAAGGTATGACCTGAGCCAGCCCTAACTATAGGCTTTATCAAAAAGGAAAGTCTTAAGTCTATTCTTAAAGGTGTTGACCATGTCTGCCTCCCGAACCCAGAAAGGTAGTTTGTTCCACAGAAGAGGAGCCTGATAGCTGAAAGCTCTGGCTCCCAATCTACTTTTGGAAACTATAGGAACCACAAGGAACCCAGCGTCCTGAGAGCGCATTGTTCTAGAGGGGTAGTAAGGTATTATGAGCTCTTTTAGATACGATGGTGCCTGACCATGAAGAGCTTTGTAAGTAAGGAGAAGAATTTTAAATTCTATTCTAGATTTAATAGGTAGCCAATGCAAGGAAGCCAAAATGGGAGAGATGTGATCTCTGATCTTGGTTCCTGTCAGAACACATGCAGCAGCATTCTGAATTAACTGCAAAGTCCTAAGAGACTTATTAGAGCAGCCTGATAACAAAGAGTTACAATAGTCCAGCCTTGAAGTACACACATGTGACCTGTTCCTGAAGACAGGGACAAAGAATCGCACCAGTTACATAAACATCTCACAATTCGCTCGTGGTCTGGGTTCACAGTTGTATCAGGCTTTGCCTGGTTTACACTCATACACATTGTAAGTGCATTTGCAGGTCGTGGTAAAGTGTCAGCCCTAAAACCTCTTTAGAAGAATGAAAAGTTCTGTGAGACCTTTCAGAAGGTTGGGGCAGACTGGACAATGACACCTGAGTTGTATGCAGCCTTACAGGAGTTCACATGTCAAATGTACAGCTCCAAGTCCAGAATCACAAACATCAATGAAATGAGGTATGCACTTTTTTGTGAAGAAAGGCATAGAATCCTGGCAGTTACCTCCATGCTCAGATTCTCTCAGTAAGTGCTGTCTCAGAGCTAACTATGAAGGTGCTATCTGGAGAAGATGCCTTGAGAACAACCCTGAAGTTCCTTCCCCAGTTGAGCATGGGTGGTCTAGAGTGGACCAAGATATTGACTTGCAGCTCTCCATAGACTGGTTCAGTGTCTCCATTGGTCCACAAGCAGTCCAGCTCATGCAACAGGGACTGTGTCACTCCATCATGTCAGTGTGTTGCCAACAACTTGGCCTGCACTGACCTATGCCATGCAAGACAGTGTAAAAACCAGAAGGATGACTTTGCTGATGAGGAACAATCCTATTTCTCTGATGAGGATTTCGACAAGGAGTTTGATCAGTGTTGTGGCCTTAAATGATGCAATGCGTGCTAAAATATCATATAAAATTTCATTGACCATGCCTAAAGACCATGACCTTGACTTTTTACAGTAAAGGCAATGTCAGAATTGGGTTTACCACACCTTAAAACATAGGAATCCATGTCTCATTTGTTATTTGTTATACTGTTTTTAGATTATCAGCTATGTCAGTGTTCTGCTTAATTTATATGCATTATTTTCTAAAACGTCATGTCTGATATAAGACTGAAAATTACCCCCTTCAAATCAGATAATATGGGTAAATGATACATTTTCTGAAACCTTAGGGTCATGCAAGTATTTCAGTGTTTGGATTTTGTTTCTCTGATGCTCTGTGGTGCCACAGAATTAAAAGACAAAAGATGACTTAGGTGGAAATGGCAGGAAAATGTGTCTGATTAAAAGTCTGAAGAGCTCCAGGGTTGGCTGTACAAAATGTTCACAAAAGGATTTAAATGAAAGCTCAGAGTCTCCCCTTTAAAATGATACCAAACATAACAAAATAAAATATTACAGTATGTCCAATATAGATCTTCAGCTATGTCAGTGTCTGCTTAATTTATACGCATTATTTTCTCAACCTTAGCTTACGTTATGTGTGATAACTTAAAACAGCTACTCTTGTCAGATGGCCATCATACATCGTTGAAAAAAGCTAAGATTCCAGGCTTTCAGAAAAGGTATGGTAGCCTTTGCCACTTTTTCAGTAACGACCAACCCCTCTGGCTCACAGACTATTAAGGGCGTGGTTGGTTACACATAGGTTGTTGTTGTTAAAGATCTTCACACCCAGGGTGTAATATAATAGCATGCTTTTAATGTGAAAGGAAGTTAACAGTCAGGAGAGGAAGTGTAGGGCTCTTCCTCCCCAGGTTGCTGACCCATCCGATTGGAGACCGGAGCAGAGGACAGACATCGAGATGGACCAATCAGGGGAGAGCTAAGTTTAAACCACAGCTCCTCCCCATCTGCACCTCTAGACCAATAAGATAGTAGCACAATCTCATATAAATACTGTGGTTACCTGTAAATTAGGCACTTCTTTTTGGGACATTGGCTGCAGCAACTCGCTCACTCTTAGAGTCAGTGAACTGTTTCCAGAGCAAAGAGAGTCCATGTACATGTGCTTTTAATTCTTCAATGCTCAAATCCATTTTTTAAAACAGACTTCCGATATTGAGTTCTCCTTACTTGCAAGAAAAAACCCTGGATGTTCTGTTCTTGTGAGGAGGAAGGCAAACATTAACCCATCAGATACAATTACAATTATTTTTTGCCCCTTCTGACCCATGATGTTATTAACGACATTTGCAACAACAATGATATTAGCTAAGGTCTATTAGCATTGTACTAAACATTACAACAGGGACAAATCATCTGACATCTGGGGATAGTGTGGTCACAAATCACTGATACCATTGCTTTGGGGATCGCGGGTTACAAGTTTGGGAACCCCTGCAATACCTGATGACAGCCCACCCTGTGGACCCCAGTGCAACAGCACTGGCTGTACTATCTATAGCTACACCATATCTACCATTGTTTCAAAAATTGCCATTCATTTTCCATATGTTCCCTGCAGGATTTTTTTTTTACAGTGCCAGCTATGGGGTGCCGTCTCGCTCTGAAAATAACATTTTGTCACATTTAGCTAAAAACAATGTTTAAAAAACTGGTTTGAATTTTTGAGAGTAATTTTTTTGCACATTTAGAACAATATTTGTGAACTTAGAGATATTTTAAATATTTAAATCCAAATGTTAAATGTAAAATCTAAATGCTAAATCTAAATCTAAATGTTAAATCTAAATCTAAATGTTAAATATAAATATAAATGTTAAATATAAATGTTAAATATAAATCTAAATGTTAAATCTAAATCTAAATGTTGAAGCTAAATGTTTCGGGTGAAACTAAATATTTAGCTAAAATGCAAATTCAAATGCCGGTAACTGGAAGTGCCAAAATAAAAGCTCGAGGAGGTCAGAGCGTGTTTATAGTGGCAAATAACGAATAAAACCCATCTTATCCGGGAAAATGGACTCTTGGACATGGATTATCGTGATAATAACTAACTACTTGACTGATCTGTAATTTTCGCGGTGTAGGATCGTCTACACCCGCCCGGCTTCACCCCGGTAAACTCTACTGTCGGATATACCTCTGCAAACATTTCAATAAATGACAGATCAGTCAAAGTGAGCCCCCTTGTGGTTGGCTATAGTGGCTACAGGTCATAAGTCCCGCACCCTTCATAAGAGTGACACCAAAAACTCAAAGTACTCTTCAAATAAAGTTTCTCCAAACGTGTTTGTTCATCTAGGTAGTTTTTATCACGATAATCCATGTCCAAGAGTCCATTTCCCCGGATAAGATGGGTTTTATTCGTTATTTGCCACTATAAACACGCTCTGACCTCCTCGAGCTTTTATTTTGGCACTTCCTGTTACTGGCATTTGAATTTGCATTTTAGCTAAATATTTAGTTTCACCCAAAACATTTAGCTTCAACACTTAGATTTATATTTATATTTAACATTTAGATTTAGATTTAACATTTAGATTTAGATTTACAATTTAGATTTATATTTAACATTTATATTTAACATTTAGATTTAGATTTATATTTAACATTTATATTTAACATTTAGATTTATATTTAACATTTAGATTTAGCATTTAGATTTTACATTAAACATTTGGATATAAATATTTAAAATATCTCTAAGTTCACAAATATTGTTCTAAATGTGCAAAAAAGTGACTCTCAAAAATTCAAACCAGCGAGACGCTTTACAAACGGCACCCCATAGCCAGCAAGAGAAACAAAAGAGGACAGGTCACAGGTGAGGAAAGATTCTTTACAAAAGGAAACAAATTCTGGCTGAATCCAGTTTAATAAAAAAAAAATGCAACTGGTTTTAATCTATTACTCTATAAGCAAATCTAAAATACATAAAATATAAATAAATAAAATATATATATATATAAAAAATAATAATACTGATCATACACACACTGATCTTTTTTTCCTGGCTGCAACCTCCTGCAAGAGACCTCTGAGCAAGGGGGGGGCAACAACACCCAGAGAGACTGAGAGCTGTGCTGAGTAGCATGCGTGGATGAAAGCAGGAGGAAGATGTCACTCCAGTATGTAAAAACTGTGAAGAATACAGTCTCTTCCCTCCTTCTCTTTTATCTTTTCTGTTGAGAATGGGCTCCTTAGGTTCAGTGCTGGACAGGAAAATCGCTGTGGTGACGGTAACGCCACGTGAGGAGGCGCTTGTTCAGCCCGTGACAGGTCAGACAGTCAATTTCTACCTCACTATTCAATGTTGCAATATGGTGGAAGTCTATGCTCATTATTATTTTGATATTTTAATGTCAATGTAATAGTCATTAGATAGTTTGGGTGGATGCTGTGTGATGTGGATATCATGAACAGTGAGTAAGGACAAATTCATGATTATTATTTAATGCTGATATTCTGTTGTGCAAGACATACTGTATCATGAGAGACACGCTGGTTAAATACAGGTTAAATAAAATGATTCCCTTTGATTTTACTGGATAAATGTGTAGGCATTCATTTAAAGTCATAAGAACATTCTGATTGTTAAAGTCATCATGCAGTCAAAATATGTTAAGGTCACTGTGCAGAGTTTGTTTTCACATTCATCTTCTGAAGTGGGATAGTTTCTCTGTGCTCACCATAGATGTCAGTTTAACACCTGGATGTACCCTATATACACCTAGTAGCCAATTTTGGCCTCCAGTGCACATAAACAGGCTTCTCAGTGAGGGAACAGTTGTTTCTAGAAATTAAACTGTGGAACTGTAGAAGAATATTTACATATTTATTAAGCCTGGGTCAATAATTACTATGATTCAAAACATACAACACAATACAATATAGTGTTTCTAGCTTCTGTCAGGTGAAGGTCTAAAAATAAATAGCATGTCCATCAGCTCTGCCCATGTTATGCTACTTGTTCCCTGAAAAGCCTTTTGACAAACAAAGACCTGAATATATTACAATGCATGCACACACACACACACACACACACACACACACACACACACACTCCTTCAGCCCTCACATGGTCATATTTAATTGTCTCTTCAATGTTAGTGCTGATTATGAAGAACCAATTAACAGTCAATTAGCCAGCTGACCAATCAGACAGTCTGCTGTTGCCAAGGTTTGTTACAACCACAAGAGCTGCTCTGTTGGACAACATGTACAGTGGAGTGACACACACACACACACACACACACACACACACACACACAGACACTTTGCTCTCTTGTCTCATCCCTACTAGTTTCTTCAGGTCTCTCCTATCACGTAAAGTAGGGGTGCTGTAGTACTGTAGCCCCTAACACTACCCTCAAGAGGCTGCAGTATGCTGTACTGTCACATTTTGTTTTGTGTTTTATTTGTTATGTTTTATTCTATTTTATTTCTTGTGTGTGTATGATGGGGGTCCAGATACCAGTGATAATTTCCCCTGCAGTCTATCTAGAGGCTGGGAACTTGACCAATGACAGAGTCCAGGACTATTTAAGACCTTGCGCACATGGGATGGGTAAAGCAGAGGGTATATTGGAGGTTTTGTTACAAGCACAGACAGAGCAGGCAGAGACAAACTCCCAGGCATCTTTCTCCATTGTGGGCCAACAGAACACTAACAACATGTGACAGGCCAGATGAGCAGAATGGTTTTAATGGAGTACATCAGAATGAACTAAATCAGGAAGAAAGAGCATTATTCACATAGCTAACTAGTTTAGGCTGGATCTGCTGGGGTTGACGGACACAGGACTCTCTGCGATGAAAATGCAGGTTTTTTCCTCCATTTGAGTTACAGTAGCATGTTTGCAGCACCGCAAGTCGCAGAAGAAGAGCCAGATTCAACTTTTGGAGAAATGCTCTCCTAGTGACACGTAGAAGTTTCCTTTTGTTTGTCTCCAATGAAAGAGAGAGAGAGAGTGAGAGACAGAGGGAGAGAGAGAGAGCACTGGTCGAGTGACATAAACAGTGAATGAAAATGAGAGAGCACTGGTATCGAGAAAAGCTGGTAAACTAGGAAAATAAAAAAAGTTTCTGATTGTTTTATAGTGGTTACATTCAGCGCAAATAAACACACTCCCAGCAAAAACCCCATTTATGTATAAATCTACCAAAGAAGTAGCTGTTTGGATGTAAGTGAGTTTTTTTTTTTATCTGTCAGTCCAGACAATGAAACAGTGATAGAGTTTGTCATCCGAAGGGGAATGTTAAGATAATATAGCACCGGTCAGTCCAGGTGTTGGAGGCATCCACCTCCACAATGACCTGGAATCATCGGTCTGGTTGAGGAAAGACCTGAGCAGAGGTGAAAGACAGGGATCAGATGGAACTTTTCACTTCACAAAAAGTTTGCTTTCCAAGAGCACTTGCAGAACTTGAGATACAGGCTACCAATGAACCTCTGAGTTCTTGGAAAAATATTATATCTATATTTATATTATCCAAACAGACAAAAATAAAACATAAACACATCTTTAACTGGCTGTGCCTCAGGAGGTAGAGCGGGTCGCCCACTAATCAGATGGTTTGATCCCCGGCTCCTCCAGTCTCCATGTCAAAGTGTCCTTGGGCAAGATACTGAAGTGATACTTGCTCCCAGTTAGTTGCTTTGAATAAAAGTGTCAGCTAAATGTAAATGTAAATGGGCATTTAATGGCCAACAGACATAATCATATGCTTGAAATTACCAAGAATGTTAGCCCCCCTATCTAACAAGGTGGTAGACATTCCAGAAGTCTTATTTGCTGATGATACACAGCTCTACAAGTCCATTAAGCCCACTTTCTCTATCCCCTCCACTGCCCTCATCACCTTTGCCCATGATCTAAAGCTATGGATGACAAACGGCTACCTCAAATTCAACAGTAATAAAACTGAAATACTTTTCATTGATTCATTAGTTAATTCCTTGACCACATCATGCATAGACTAATGCAATGCAGTCCTGATCAACTCATCCAACTCATCCAGATCCCTTTTGTACAAATTTATTACACATATAAAGTTTACCTAGCATGTCACTGATTCAATTAGACTGGCTTAACAAATCAACTCTAAAATCTTACTATTGGCCTTTAAAACACTTCATCTCCTGCTTATCTCACAGACCTCCTTCAAACATATACAGTCCTTATCAGCAGGTCTACTGGCACCACCAGCCATGGACCTCAGCACAATAGCTGCCATGGCTTTCTCCTATGCTATCCCTAAATTTTCTGTTCTCTGGGCTGACCTCTTTTAATCTGTCTTCTTTTAGTCTTTTATGGTATCTTTGGTGTTTTTAAATGATCTAGTTTAAACCATGTGAGCATAGATCCCCCCGGATCACCTACATTAATTCACATGAACCTAGATGTACATCCTTTTAAGTAGAAAAGTTAATACCAGACCCCTAACTAACACAGGATAATCCAGGTCAGATCAACCAATGAACCAGTCATATACAGACGCACACAGC
The DNA here is from genome assembly GCF_000972845.2 of Larimichthys crocea. Lineage (NCBI taxonomy): Eukaryota > Metazoa > Chordata > Actinopteri > Sciaenidae > Larimichthys > Larimichthys crocea. The sequence continues at coordinate 178,768 of NW_020856024.1, forward strand.
TGACTGGCCAGCAGAGGGAGACACATCCATGCATGTATCCTTTCTTACTTGTTTTACTTTCACTTTACTTTTTTTACTTGTTGTCTTGTCTTGTTTCAGTTCTTTGCTTTCTTCAGCCATGATTATGATTACTTCTACTCTTACTACTACTACTTCTTCTACTCTTTGTCATAAATACTAATGACTAAATCTGGACAGGACACAACAGGAATTAATGATAATGAATGTTAATGTTATTAAAATTGAGATCATCAGAAAATGATTGTCATTTAACTCAGAGCATAACTCTAAAATCTGTCTCCAGAGTAAAATTAAAAGTAAAATCAACATCACAAAGTTGCATGTGACTGCCTTTTCATTTCAGTTACAACGATTTATTATTATTTTTATCTTTGTCTGTTTTGTAGGCCTGATGTGTCATGCAATTTGTGAGGGTCAGTTTTGTGTGGGCACTTCCTCTGAAGAGCATATGGAGTAAAAAGAAAGGGAAGGTTGTGGTCAGAAAGAAAAAATAATCTTTTGTCTACAGAAATCACTCTTACCACCATCCAACCATACTTTATCTAGTAATCTTTAACTCACTTTTTTACTTAATTTTCAATCACTTAAGAGTTCCATTGCCTTGTTGGCTTACTCTACAGTACGATCATTAAGAAGCGAAAAGCTTACATCATGGACAGTTTTAAAATTCACTCACAGAATCTTTGAAACTTTCCAAAGTTTAAATTATTGCAGTGGTAAAAACAAGTTTCCTTCCTCTTCCTTCATCAGGGGACTCTCTACAGCCAGTCAAAGCAGTGAGTCGGCTGCAACATCCAATCAGGAGCAAGTGCAGCATCAGGAGGCAAGTCTGTGGACCCACCAGTCACTGTGTTGTGAAAAACTCAAAGACTTGGTAAAATCTTTAAGATCTAAAATTCCAATTCATGATCATATGGACAGAGAGCATGTTGCACTGCTGCATTAAGAAAGTTGCTTCGCTAAATGGTTACAAAATTGAACAATAAGACTATGTTGTGCTGCAGTAGTGCAAAATTCATTCATATTTCATATTATGACACGTTTGACTAATCAAAACAAACTGTATACCTACAACCCATGGATGAGTACCTTAGTAAGACTTGTAGAGTTATCTGCAATTTGACAAAATCACTTATGATTTGTGTGAAAGCAGTGCCAGCAACTCGCTTTTGCAAAACCATAACCCAGATGGACAACAGCATATGATTTGTACAGTAGGTTGGCAATTCTGTTTTTTGGGATACAACTACAGCATGTAGATGGAAAGTGCAGCTGACTGCTTGAACCTAACTTTGGGGAAGTGGTTGGGGCAAAGTACAGAAGGGAAGTGAACATGTAGTTGCGTAGGAGTTCAGTCTATACTACTTTTTAGTGTCCACTTAAAGGACACAAATGTGCACTTGATTGGTGTCTACAGGAAGATGTGTCTTTGTAATGAAGTAGTCACTACAAGTGAATTTCCTCGGAATTTCTTTGAAGTCAATCTCATCTCATGTCATTTCATCTCATCTCATCTCATCTCATCTCATCTCATCTCATCTCATCTTATCTTATCCGGACAGACCACTGAATAAATGAAGCTGCAACTGGATTGAATGTTTCCTTCCATGAGGTAGTGAAGATTATAGACACCCAACAAGGGAAGGTTTACACCTTCTAATAGTTTGTATACTGAAGAGGTGTGCTGTACATTTGATAGTTTTAATAACTTTAATTTATCTGAATACTAAATACTACATACTGGAAATGTAATGCTTGAGTATAAATATGAGACCACAGACCATGGCATGGCAGAAAACAAATAAACTGCTACATTGTATACACTACTGCTGGCATACGTTTGGAGACAGTACAGGGTACAGATACAGGAGACAAATTTAGTAGTTGTAGTAGTTTAGTAGCAAAACAGGTGGATAATGTCTTCTGTGACTAATGATGTCATGTCATAGTGAGGTCAGCAGGGTTAATAGGGTCAGGGTTGGAAACTACTAATTTAAAATTAAGCCTGCATTACAATAGAAAAAAGCATTTGTGAAGTATGGAGGGTATAAAACAAGACACCATCATGGGAAAGTTGCATCATGGGAAATGTAGTATCTGGTGTTCATGGAGATTGACCATACTACTATAGAACTCAAAACATTTTAACTTCGTCTGCTTGGATTTTGAACATTCTTTATTCTGCCTTTCTCCATGTTATACTTTGTTATGCCATAGAGTGCCACTTTAATGCCCAAACTTTAAGATCTTATTGATATTATTGGTAAAGCAAAGTTTTGTTCTGTCCTACACTTTTATATTGGTAGTGTAATGACCACAGCAGACTCCAGGGGGCGACAGCAGGACTGATTTGTGCGATTTAGCTGGAGACATTTGTTACTCTCTTTTTTCAGAAATATTAAACCAATTAAATATTAAACCACACACATACAGACACACATAGAGGGTCACTTTGTCTCATGCACAGCAAACACACAGCTCAGCACTGTCCTCTCTCTCTCTCCCTCTCTCTCTCTCTCGCTCTCTCTCTGTCTGTCTCTCTCCTGCTTCCTCTCCATCTCCCTCTATGATGCAGCTAGTATGGTTGGAGGACAGACTGAAATGCCTGTTTGCTATTTACATCTGAACAGATAAAGTTATGTGTGTTTGAATTTGGGTGGGCGTTAGGAAAAGAAAAAGGAGCAGAAGGAGGAGGAGGACGTTTGTCGACTGCAGGATTCCATCACTCTTAGCAACCGTAATTGAGTTGCCACGGAAACGCTCTGCGATGTTCTCTGCTTCTCTCTTGTCCTCGTCCATCGATCTTCTCTCTTTCTCTCTCTCACTCTCTCTCTCTATCTCTCCCTCCCTCCCTCCCTCCCTCACTCTCTCACCACCCTCTCCTTATTCCTTATTGCTGGTCGACTTCCTCCTGCCGCGGCAATGCTCTGGGATATTCAGCTGGATCATTTTGCAACAGTGCTGCAGTTAGTCTGATCCTGATTTTCAATCTTTTAAAAAAGCTACACTCACAATCTTGTGACCTTTAAGCCCCGAGTCTTCTTTAACGGATCAGATCAGTGATCAACATTTTGGATTGGCCAAGCTGTCAGGTGACATCACAGGAAGCTGGATGTTGGAAGTTCCATCCAACCCAAACGCTCTTGGCTGTAATGAGTGTCAATGTTTTCATGACTCTGTCAGTCTGAGAGACATCCAGGCGCTTCACAGAGACCAAACTCTGTCTCTGAACAAATACTAAAAAAAACCCACCTCCTCTTCTCCTCCACCAGGCCGAGATGAATGAGGAGGTGGAGGAGTCACAGCTGTCTGTGGAAGTTCTGGAGGCTGAGGAGCAGGAGCAACAGGAGCAGTGGGAGCAGGAGGTTTTACAGCAACAGGAGGAAGCGGTAGGTCAAGAGGAAGTAGAGTTTGAGGAAGGGCAGCAGGAGGAGGTGGTGCTGCATCAAAAAGAGGAGCAGGAATCGCAGCAAAAGAAAGAAGAGAACCAGGGGGGGCAGATGCAACTAGAAGAGCAGGAGAAGGTGCAGCAGCTTAAGGAGCTGCAGCAGACTGAGGAGGAGGAGCTGCAGAAGGAGGAGGTGCAGACTGAGAAGATGTCATGGACTAAGGAACAGCAGATAGAAGTACAGCAGCAGACTGAACAGGAGCAGCGAATTGAGAAGGAGCAGCATCAGACAGAGAAAGGGCAGATTGGGGAACTGCAGGACTTTGACGACCCTCTGGAGCGAACCCAAAACAACCAGGTCCTGATTCGTCTGAGAGGAATGTAAGTAAGCACAGATCATAGATTCAACTGATGATGTAATGTTGATGATAATTATGTAATGGCACTGATGATATGTATGTTAGAATCATTTGATTATGGTTAGTTTTTGGAGTCAGACTGACAGTCTTAGGGACAGCGTGGTCTCCTGGTTGTCCTGGTGATGTTGGCACAGACCGAGGATGGAGGGAAGACGAATGACAGAAAATTAGCAGAACTGTAGGTGTGTGGCATCACTGAACATAAGAGAAAGACAGAAAAAGAGAGATTGTTTGGGACTTTTGATGAGGCCACTGCTTCCTATCTTTCTTTCTGTCCATTCTCTGTAGTGGACACTAATAAGCTAGTATCACAGCAGGAACAACATCACCACATTTGTCTGAATCTGAGGCTACGCAGTAGATGAAAAACCACTGGTGGTTTTGTTCATAGTTGCCATGGCAACGTCAGAGCATTGTGATGCAGCAAACTCTGAGATAGATCCACATAACATATAAAAATATATGAAATATAGCATCACAGCTGACCATGAAGTAGACATTTTGGAAAATGTCCTTATTTACTTTATTGCTGAGAGTTAGATAAGAAGATCTACTCTTATGTAAGTTAAATATAATGTTAAATCCACCTGCCACCATAGCTGAAGCTCACTGGTATATTAGTAACCAAGGGAGGCCTTGAAAGGTGAGACACCAGAAGCTTTGCTACCACGAAGCTACTGTGCACCGTAAAGCCAGCTACAAATCCTAAATAGCTAGCACCATCTGCCTATTGCTCTGTGGATGAGCCTGAACAAAGGCTTAACGTAGAATCCAGTGTTGAGGACCTCTATCAGAGACAATATCACAGGGTATGCTATGGGGGCAGAATTAGTTGAGAAGTTTTTTCGGCTGATGGGAGTTTTGAGAGGGCAATGACATGGCCAGCCTTGGAAGAGTGGTCAACAATAGTGAGGATGGTGATGTTACTTTAGGATATCTAACTGCTTGATGGTGCAAGAGTGGGCTTAATATTTGTGGAGCAAAGTAAAGTTGAACTATTCAAAAAACAAACACCATCTAGTCTGTCCATACCACTAACAGTTATCCTTCCTTTCTATGCCAGTTTCACAGCTAGAAGCTCTCTGTTTCTGACATCATATTTACATTCTGTAGGGGTAAAACGATGCGGAAAATACATATAGATACAGTTTTTAGATAATTGAGAAAGTGCTGCTCCTACCCCAGTGTCTAATGCATCTACATCTACAGTGAATTGAGGAGAAGCGTCAGGCTGGAAGAGCACCAGAGCAGAGGAAAAAAGCATCTTCAGAGAATGGAAAGCCTTGTCAGCTACTAAAGTTCCAGAAGAAATGCCCATAGAACATGGCGGCTGCTATTTGTTCTCTGGTTGTGGTCCCTTAGTCAGCTTGGACATCTAGGGTCTGTCTGCACCAGCCCACTCTTGTAGCCCAAGAAGCTCACTGCTCACTGAGTGGAAATCACACTTCTCAGCTTTAATGAACAGTTATTCTCTTCTAGCAGCCACGAGAGGACCTGACTTACACGGGAGACATGTTCAGCTGGATCTTTTGATGTAAAAGAAGACATAAGGCTCAGGAGACCCATTAGCATGTTTGAAACATGGCAGGTGAAGTTAAACTAAATTGCACAAATAAGTACTCAAAACGGACCAGAGATGTTTTAAAATAGTTTGTATCACACAAGTAAACATAAAATAATCTTGTGCAGGTATGGTATGGTGCGCTATTTACCATATATTTGGTGCTGAGATCAGCAGAAAGCCAGAACTTTATGGCTTACGGGTTTGCTTGCTGTATTGGATGAAGCTGCACTTTACTTTTGTCTGGTCATCAACAGTTGGTGGCACTGGGCTTGTTTTGCTTTCCCAAACATCGGTCATCAGGGCAAACATTTCATGTCAAGCTTTTTTTTTTTTGTTGGTCTAGTGTAGTTTTGGAAATGAGTTTTAGAGCATTTTGTAATTGTAACTATTTGGCAAAAAAACAAATAAATCACAGAAATTTACTAGCAGAAGTCAAGAGAAGTGTTTAATTTAGTCCAATCCTGTAACAGACATTGAAAGTGTTATTTGTCAGCAGTGATTTAATGAGATAGAAACACAGAAGTTGTAAAAAATAAAGATTCAGAATTCAACTAACTGGACATAACTTTTACTGTAGGTGAGAACTTCAGAGGGAAGCATGTTTTTTTTTCTACTTTTCTTTTTCAAGTCTGTAAAAATGTTTTTTACCTCAGCATGAGTTTAGAGAGAGCAAATCTATTTTTAGCTGTCATTAGAAGAGTTAGCATTGCTCTCCTATAAATGGATGCTTAAACTTGTTTATTGAGATGTAGTCTGGACCCTGGAGTTTGCAGCAGAGGTGGGCATCAGGCTACAGTCAGGTAATGTTTTTCCAGCTTTTTTTATTTTCATTTTTTAAAACTTGCCCGTTATGAAAATTTCTATCCTTAGGTTACACGAGGCCACGTGTGGGCCTTGAAGTCCTCAGCAGTATTAGTTGTTTGGTTTTGGTTGGTAACAGCAGGTGCCAGTCTATCTCATCACTGTGGTGGCCGGGGTCGAAGAGACCTATTGCTGCCTTCCTAGACATAATAGATACTTGCCATTGACGTTCCAATCTGCGTAAACAGATATCGGTGTCTTCAGACTAGAATATGCTGACAATAACACCTGCATGAATAAATTCTTTTTGACTAATTCTAGGCGTATAGCATTTGTGGTGTTATCTTGGGGTTTAAAGTCTATCCACCAGGATGAGTTTCACAGAATGTAAGACCGACTCAGACAACATCATAGGACATTTATCAGACTTCACAAAAGGCTTCATGCAACTTTGTCACATACGCAGGAGGATTTCCCAACATCTGCAAACACACTGTGATGTGTATAATCGGTGGAGTTCCTCTTTCAGACTCTTTTCTAGCCCACAAAATTCAAGTAAACATTTCTTTTTTCAATGTGATCTCCAGTTTCTACTTTGTAATTCACCTTTGTTCAACTAGCAGAGCAGATGTTTGGACATGGAGATAATGGTGTAATTATCCAAGCAGAAACAGGTTTATTACAAGAAATCTGCATTGGTGTGTGCATAACAAACATTAGTAAAAAAATATATGGAAGATAAATCAAGTACTAGAAGATATTGAAATGAAAAGAGCTGTACAGATTTGTACAGGAATGTGCAAAGGCAGCAAGGCTACAATGTCAATGAGGGCAAACCATTTTTCAGAAAGTTGGACGAAAAGATCATGCTCTGAATCCCAAATGAAGCCTGCCTCTAGGATCTCTGCAAACATACCACACCCCTTTCTCAGAGGAATCCATTCAGTGTGTTAGTTTATTTAATTCTGTATGGACCAAGACAATCTCATCATGCAAAAGCAAAATGACCAGCAGTTTTCCTTATTATTACTCTCAAATGATATACCAACTCTTGACGGAGACCTTCTGAATTACAGCACCTTCTTTGGAGCATTCAAGCATGGAAGAAAAAGGCTGCTAGCAGTGTAGATTGCTTGTGCAGATTACTTGTGCTTTTTTGAGTTGTAGATCAATGGACAACCTAGATAGCTGGTAAAGAGCTGTCAGCACATGCCACCTAAAAGGAGATATCAAAGAGCAAGGACACTTTTACAAGAATGCTTTGGAGCAAAGAATGGCCACTGCATACATGGAGACAGCCCTTGGATGGTTGTCAGTGAAATCATACAATTACAAGGCTTTGCAGCTTTTTCTTTGTTTCTGTGTGTCTGCTGTAATGCAATGGAGGACATAAGTTACATGTCAGAGATGAATATGCCATCTAACATGTGTGCTGTAGTCTTAAAGTTACCATATAAACTACCAACAAACTTGTTTCAAATATATCAAGGCTTATAGTTACGCAAGCTCTATAAAAACTGCTGATGAGCAGTTGGCACCCTGCATGGCAGCCACTGCCATTGCCAGTGTTTCAAGTTTCAGGTTTATTTGTGTCTTTACAGGTTTCAGGTTTATCTGTGTAATTTAACACAGGGTTTAACAATACAATGAAATTAGCTGGACGAGAAAATTAAATTTTAGGTAAAAAAGAACAATATAGATACAAAATAAAGATACAAAATATAAAAATATACTAAAATGGTATATGAAAAAATATGTGGAAGTGTTCTAAAACATGTACACAGTATTGGAGTGAGCTGTATAAATAAACATGACATACTATACATACACAGATGTTAGGTATTGTACAGTGTAGATTTAAACAAAGTGTAAACAAGAGTAAAGTGCAGTCACAGTGCAGTATCCGTATAGAACAAGTATATACTAGACCAGCGGTTTTCAAAGTGTGAGGCGTGCCTCCTTTGGGGGGCGCCAGAGGACTTCAGGGGAGGCGTAGCGCGGGAAAAAATACAAATATATCTTACAAAGATATGTGTCTCATCACTGTGCAAGAAAACTCTAGCCACCCCCCAAAGGGTAGCAAAAAAAATCCACAAATCGATACAGTGTGTGTTATCTTTGCTGTTTCGTGGTCAGAAGTTCTATTCCAGCCCGAAAAAACGCTGCTAATGTCTCTGCTAATGTCTCCTGCTATGTCTCTGCTTTAGTTTGAATCAATCACGAAGCTCCTAGTTGTTTACATAAAGACAAAGAGGCTCTGACAGTGAAGTGTGACCTCTTGCTGCGATATACTACCTTTGGGTTTACTTCATTCTGGATCATCATTAGTGGGTCAAAGGTGAATGTGGGCGGTACTAATCGATTCTCCTGACTCTGATTGGCCGACAGGTGACAGGTGTCAATCATCCACACTCTGTGTTGTTTTAGCCTTAGCAGCACCGCTAGCTGCTACCTGCTGCTTCATATTCTTTAATACCGCTTGTTTCGAACATTGCGTCGTATTTAAACTCAAAGTCTTCTTTCCTCTTCTCGGAAATCTCACTGAACAACTTTAGCAAACAGCAATGCTGTTGTTATCTTCTGACCACACTGGTGAAGACATGTCAATTATTAGTCTGGCAGAGACGGGGCCAGGCTTGGGTCCTGCCAATAAGGCACGATAACTTTTGGGGCTACTTGGCGTGCAAACGTCGGATGAGTGAATGATGTGTTTAAAAAATCAGTTGTATTTTTTGGTGGCTGCTCTTGAGTTCTCTTAGGGGAGGCCCACTATCCCACACTTTGAAAACCCCTGTACTAGACAAGTATAGTAAAGTTGACTACAGACAGGTAAAAGTAACATGGTGTTTTAATAAAGTATTGAGCAAATAATATTCCAATCGGGTTGTAGCAGCGGTCATATTTTGAAGACAGTCCTGTTAGATCAGTGGTGTCAAACTCAAATACACAGTGGGCCAAAATTAAAAATTGCTACAAGTCAAGGCCCGGATGGGTTCAATGTTTATTAAAAACTTATTGCACATATTGAACCTGGAACTAACCAGGCCTATAGAATACTGCCTATAAATAAAAGCAATAAAATCGGTTTCATTAATTTCTCATGGCTCTATCTGTAGTTTTTCTTGAGTAATTTCAAGTGAAAACATTTTCTACAGGCAAACAACAGCCAAAAGTAATTTACTCCAAAGAAAAATCAAATGTCCTGTAGTAGCAAGAGAATAAAAATGCAAAAATGAAACTGCATTAAAAACTGAAAATGTGTCAAAGCACCGTTTGTGATGCTCACTAGTCTGAGCTAGATGCTTAGTGTCTCATCCTGGATACAAGTTCATCTGGGGTCAGGCTCTGAGCTGAGGAAATCCTCAGGATTGAGTGAAGGTGTTCTTCAGTAAAAGTTTGTGAAGTTTTGTTTTCATCTTCATCAAAGAGAACAGTTGTTCACAGAATGTGCTGCCAAACATAGAGAGTGTTTGAGCAGCCTGGGAACCCAGCTGGGGCATTGTGTCAGGGATGAAACGTGGAAACTCTGTCTGCAGCGCCCACAGACATATTTTGCCTTCACTGTGTCACTACATTGGAGCGCAATCAGCTCCATTTGGAGGTTTGATGGTACGCTTTCCACATCAGCTGCAAATGAATTACAAGCATTTCAAACCTGCTTTTTTTGGGGCTTCAAAATCGGCGGCTGCGATCTGCTCTTTCATTGTTTGGCAGTGCGGAAAAGTTTTCCTGCAGCATCTGCGTCTCCCACAGGCGCAGCTTAGTTTTAAAAGCCCTCACTGTAGCGTACATGTCAGTGATGACACAGCCCCAACCCTGAAGCTGCAGGTTGAGCGTATTCAGGTATATCTCACCTGTCTTGAAACCCCCTGTTTTCAAAGTCCACCTTTCGTTTAGCCATTTTTGGGGGAGAGGGATAGTTGAAAGTTGTGTGGTGTGCAATACCATAAGACTAATGATTGGCGAGTGAGGCGTGCAGACGCACAGGCAGTGCATTGTGGGATTTGTAGTATTATGGTGGTAGTAAATAGATTTTATCACACGGGCCAAAGATAATTCATTCACGGGCCAGATGTGGCCCGCGGGCCTTGAGTTTGACATGTGTGTTAGATTATGTGTTTAAAATTCTGGTGGCCTTGTAGTAAAAACTGTTCTTAGGCCTGGTGGTGCAGCCCTGGGGCCTCATGTACCTCAAAGACTTTCCTACTTAAACTTGGCGTACACCAAAACCCAGAAACTGTCCTACGCACAAATACATTTAGATGTATCAAAGTGTGCATACGCATGGATCAAGCACGTTTCTTTTGTACATCCCAATCAATGTGGAATTGAGCGCACATGCATCCCTATTTAAATATGCAAATAAATTTAAATAGGCCCTAGACCTGAGATTCACCTCTTTGTCCGATCAGATAATGCAATGAACAAAGGAAAGAAAATAAATTTCACAGAGTCTGAGCTAGAGATTCTAGTGAATCAAGTGGAGATTCTGTTTGGTACCCTGTCAACAGGGATAAATATGACCAAAAAAAAGACGTGAGTGAGCGTGTGTGTGAGGCTGTAAATGCTGTGGGATCCGAGCAGCGCACACACAGAGGTTAAAAAGAAATGGTCAGATCTCAAGGTGGAGGTGGGCAGAAACCCTCCGCTGAAGCATGACCGCAACAGGAGTGGAGGAACTCTCCCCCTTCGACAAGAGAGTGGCCTCTTTAGTGGGTGACACAGCTCTCACACAATTAATGAATGCAGAAGTGCGCTGCGGCTGACATTTCCAACTTTACGCCTGCTTTTACTGACATGAATACTGAACATGAGTCATGCGTTGAACTGGGCCACCTTGCCACGATGTTAGTTAGCTGCATTTGTGCATCACATATGATTTGAACATTGATGGAATGAAAATGTTTCCTATTAACATGAACAAATTCATCCTGTGATGGCGCTTTTATAGCAATGTGTGTGCAGTCAATAGCTCCGATTACATTAGGGAAACTGGCTCTCGCTGCAAATTGCGCTTTAATGATGGCCTGTTCAACAGCATTGTATGGGAATCTGATGTACTCGGATGATTCCGTCCCACACAGCTGGCATGGCTCGGCTCAGGGTTGACTGGCACACTCTTGACTGATTGGCCAGCTCCCGCTGGAATGCCCCTGTTGCCAGGAACCCCAGCGTGGTCAGCAGCTGTGTGGACACAGACAACCCCTGACTCCTCGCCGTGTTGCGCTCTAGGGCCAGCACGGCTGTGCACAACTCCAGTAACACTGGCCTTGGTAACCGAAATCGGCTTATGAGCCAATTATCATCATTTGCAATTAAATCCTTGCTTTCCCTAAATACTCGCTCATGTCGGATTGCACCATTTGCAAGGTCCTCTAACAACGCTAACGCTGCCATTGTTAATACCATTTTCTTCATCACATTGTGCATGCTTTTATATCCACCTATATAATTGCAAACACCTGGGTGCGTTAACTGTTCATAAGTGTGCCTCTGATGTGCACATCACTCTGATGACTACTTGTTTTCACATTATTAACAGTTTCCTAGCATCACCTCTAAGTGTCGCCAAAGGAACATTAGCTATGGTGCTGGGTGCTGGTAGAGATGTGCAGATGTGGCTTAAAGCACTTCATAAACCCTGAGGTCAGTGCAACGGGGCGATAGTTGTTCAGGCAGGAGGCAGGTGATGTCTTTGGGTCAGGAACAAAGGTGGATGCCTTGAAGCAGGAGGGAACCATGGACTGACTCAGGGAGAGATTGAAGATCCTGGTGTACACTACTGCTAGCTGGTCAGCGCACGCCCTGAGGACCCGGCCTGGTATACCATCTGGTCCAGATGCTTTTTCAGGGGTTGACCCTTTTTTAACGACTGTATTACAGTGGCTGTTTCAAAGGTCAGCGTGTGTGCAAGATTTTGAGCTTGACCTGGAGCGATGCAATGTGCTAGCCAATGTCTCTATTGGTCCATGTAGTAGTCTGTGATGCAGCGTAGTCCACTCCACATGTGTCTGGTGTCAGAGCTGTTGTAGTCGGACTCCACTTTTTCCCTATAGTTTGCCTTAGCATCCCTGATAGACTTTCAGAGGTCTTATCTGGCTGCTTTGTTGGTGTCAGGATACCCTGACTTGAAAGCTGTTATCGTGCCTTATGCTTAGTGCAAATCTCTCAGCTGACCAGGGTTTCTAGTTGGGCTAAGTGCAGACAGTAGCTTTAGGGACCACATCATCAATGCACTTACTTATGTAGCCTGAGTAATCATTGATGTCACCATCAGCTGCGTCCTCAAACATCTGCAAGTCTGTTGTCTCAAAGCAGTCTTTGAAGACCTCGTCAGCTTCTTTGTTCCACTTATTGTCATTAAACAAAAGTTCGCTGAGAGCTCTCGTCGGTGCAGCCATCTCGCGGCACTCAGCAAAGTCTATCTAAGTATGAATGTGGATGAATGAGATTTGTGGTATAAAAGCGCTTTGAGTGGTCGGAAGACTAGAAAGGAGAAACATAAACAACTTTGAATTGTGTATTTCTGTGGGTTTGTTCGGTGCGAACAGTGTTTAAACCACTTAGTGCCCACTTGTCATTATTCATATTAATGAATTTGTCCTGATAGATATATAATAGATGCAGATCAATAAGCAATAGTCTGAGCTGTTTTGTCCTCTTCCCTAGTTTCCGTGGTAACAGCAGAGCTTTTTGATGCAGCAGGAGAGATGGACAGATAGAGAACAGGGCCGCTTTTTATTTTTTTATTTCTTTACTTTTATTTATTGTTAAAGTTTGATTCTAAAATAGAAGACAGGTGCAAACATGTATTTCTATTTATTTTAATTATTTATTATTTATTATTTTTATTTATTTATTATTTATTTGTGTGTGTGCTGCTTACTATCAGACTACTGTGTTTTGATGGATGCTCTGCTTTTTTCTTTAGGTCAGGGTGATTGGGTGTAGATGGATTTAACCACTAAAAAAGTGCAACACACACCCTGCAGTGGTGCATCACAGCACACAACAGTCTAAAAAAGAATATATCTAAGAATAAAATTAACTTTGCCTGCTCAATATTAATAATACTAAGGATGCAAGGAAGACAAGGTTTGAGGTAAAAGTACAAAACATATTAGCAAAAGCACACTAAAGTGGATAAAGCAGAATCAGCATCAGTCTTAAAAAGTCAAGACAGAGTAGTGAGTCATTCTCCAGAATCTCTGTCCTCAACAGTCACTGTTGGTGCCGCAGCATGCTTTTTTTTTTTTTTTTTTTGCAAAAAATCACAATGCAACAACCTGGCTCTGTTCACCCCACCAGATCCAGCTTTGTAATTCAGGGCTGATCTGCTCACACAGGCTAGTGTACATTTACTGATGGACCATGAAATAACAGGTTCCTGCTGTCAGATCTCAAAGCTGAAATGTGTCAGAGCCGTGTAGTCTTTGAGGTCAGATTCCAGAACACTGATTTCAGATCTAATGGAGCTCATGTCTATCTGTTCATGAGTTCATGTTTACATGTTGCTTTAGATGGTATTTTTCAATTAGATGGGGACTGGCAACATTCTATTTAACCATGTTTTGAATCTGGGGGCCCTAAACAGAAGTAACAGATCTTTTTATGTAGAAGACTTAACACATGTTCAAAATCATGTTTAACCTGCTCACATGGAAAAAAAAAGAGTACAGTCAACTTATTAGGAAATACTTATAAATACTTAATAATCTTGTAATGACTTTTTGAGGTTTTTAACACTAGCTATACTATTTATTTTCAATTTTATTACTGGCTGTGTGTAAAGTTTGTGAATATTAGAATAGACATATTTAAAAAATTCTCATTCATTTGTCCAATTCACTCCAGGCACTGCATACATTAGCACGAAACACAATCATTAAATTATGGCTTTATAGACTCTAAAATTTAAAAAATGTTTGAGTACACATGCAGGTTTTGGGTTCCTTAAGTATTAGAGTCTTCTTCTGAGATATGTCATATCAATCAATCATAGAAAGAGTCATTTAAGGATGTGACACTCTGTACTCACTTTGAGTGACAGTTCTGTTTTTGTTTTTGTTTACAGGCAGAAATATAAAAATACATCAAAGAGGTAAGACACACATACATGCATGCATGCACACACACACACACACACACACACTCAGTCTGGAATACAGTGAAAATGAAATGCTTGAACATCTGCAGTCTTGAACTTTAGTTCTCTCACTCCCTGTCCATATCTGATTCCAGCTGTAACCATGGCAACACAAAACAGATTTCATCCAGTTTCCAGGAAGGTGTTTGGTTACCATGACAACAGCACAACACCTGGCCACATTGGTGTCTTTATGTCTCACTGCCATCCTATGTTGTAATCATAAAAAACAGCCTTCTATTCTGAGCAGCAAGAACAGACACAGCTCGGCATAAAATAAGTCAATATGTTTATTTCCTGAAGGAGACTCATATTGCTTAATGTCAGCTGATTGACAGGAGGCAGAGTGTTATGTGTCCATCTGGAGAAAACAGATTTTCATGTTCTGGTTCTGTGGTGTGAAAAGGGAATGTGGCTCTGCCATGAGCTGTGTGAGTATTCAGATCAGTACTTCCTTCTGTCAGTTAGAAGGTGTATGGAGTATGCACTATTCACTCTGGGTAAATCATTGGTTACCTCAAGTGAATTTTACATTTACAATGATTTATGATAATATGATGATACATGCCAGGTTTAAATTAATCTTCATGGATATTGATATGAATACTTAATTCTGCGAATAACTAGGTGTTACTGTGACCATGTAAGCGAGGAGTGATTTCACATATTTACTCTCCCACTGTGTTTGGCAATCCGTCTTGTAATGTACATTATATTCACAACTGTGTGCGATCTGTGTGTGTGACATCAGGATGTACATCAGACCACCTGACAACACACAATGTTTAGATGGACACTGCAGTCTGTTGTCAGACTGCTTTCATCATGAATCTCTGTTACATAAACGTTCTTTAATGGTTCTTTTCAAACATTACAAGGCTTAAGGAGGTCCTGGAGCAGATGGACCGTGGTGTTGTGGACCTACAGGAACTCCGCTGGAACCTGGAGCTCGCTGCTGCCATGTTAGATGCTATTTATACTGATGAGACCAGGTAGGACTGAACATAATGGATGAATGAATGGATATGTATAGGTTCTTATCACTGGTTGTCAAGTTTGACAGGTGTTTCTTTCTGTTCTGAAGGCGTCTGCTGGACACTGAGGATGAGCTCAGTGACTTTCAAGCAGAGTCGGTGCCTAGCGAAGTACGTGACTGGCTGGCATGTACCTTCAGCAGGAAGATGGGTGTAACCAAACGTCGTCCCGAGGAGAAACCAAGATTCAGGAGCATTGTCCATGCTGTACAAGCTGGGATATTTGTAGAGAGGTAAAGAAAATAAAAAGTAATAGTTAGGCCCATGTATATATATTAAGTATTAGTATAAGTATTTCAAAGTATTAGACTTCACCGTGGTATGATATTTCTCAAACATTTCCAAATGAAAATAAAATATTAACTAAATTTATATAAACTAAATTTATACCAGCAAGTGACCACTCATTAGACAAGGAAGAAAACAGATATCTTACTGACTGCTGGTATTTGTTGAAATCCTTTCACATAACACAGGTCAGGGAGATTCCCATGCACGTCTGCCTTATTTACTATAAATGTGGCTAATGTAGCTCTATGGATTATGCTTTGCCACCTCTCTTGTGTCCTTTCCTGAACACATTTTCTTGACCTTAACCCAGTAAAATATGACCTCATATCTAGGTCAGAACTGATACAAAAAAGGGGTATCCTTCACCTAACATAGAAGTGAAATAAAGTGTTAAAGTGTTACAATAAAGTGTCACATTAAGAATAGTTGCTCACACTCAACCTCCTGTCCACTCAGATATCAGCATGTTATGGCAAAAGATGAAAAATGCTTCATAAGCATGATGATTTGCAGTCTGTACTGATCACAGAACCGTAGAGTAACATCAGAATCAATGAACATGATCAAAGTTTTTATGTCAACACACCTGTCCATATTCTCTCTCTCTCTCTCTCTCTCTCTCTCTCTCTCTCTCTCAACTTCTTCAAAATAAATCTGAAATAAATGACCAAACATCTGGCCAACCTCATCGTGGATGATGTGATTACGAGGTCCAACATGAAGCCTAATGATGTTAGTGTGCAAGTGAGCTGGAGATCATCATATAGGGAAACTATTAGGTCCAATATTATTAGTGTAAATGACAGTGACAGAGCGATGAGTGATAGAACACTATCAGTTTATCTGCTACAGCCTAATGATGCATGAAATCAAAAAAATATCTGCAGCTTTGTGGCAGTGCTCACTGTGTGTGTGTTTAGAACATGGTTGCCATGGCGACATACAATCCATCCTGGCCATAAACTGTGGGGGAGGGCAGCTAGGTCTGCATAAGGACAATTTTATATGCATGCAACTATGTATATTTGAGAAGTGTGCATGATATGTTTATGTGTGTGTGTGCGCGTGTGTGTGTGTATCAGGATGTACAGACGGACGTCCAACATGGCTGGTCTGACCTACCCTCCCACAGCTTTGACAGCTCTTAAGGTAACAACTGTTTTATTTATGCAGGAAATGACATACAATGTTATTATTAATTTTATTTTTAATTATTGAAATAAATGTATGTAGTAGTAATTCACATAATATGTTTTCATTGGTGCATAATTACTTGAAAATATGTATTGCTGTGTTTTTGTTACCTTAGAATGATACTTTAATATCTACAGATGCAGCAGGTCGTCTTTCAACAGGAGGGTAAATCAAGGGGATTGCAATAAACAATGCTAATAAATCCCACACACTTTAAACCTCTTCTGGAAGTTGAAAGGAAAGGAAGCAGAGTAGTAAAATAAAATGAAGAGTGAAAGAAAACTGTTAAAGTTAAGTAAATTAAGGAAGTATGAGAAAGCAGAGAAAAGAATGGGGACTGTGAGAAGAAAGGGAGGAGGGACAGAAAGAATAGTGAAGAGAAGAAAAGAGAGAAAGATAAAGGATGGTGAAGGGAAAAAGGTGCAGAAAAGGAAAGAAAAATAGGGAGGAAAAAAGTATTGAAGAAAAGGAGGAAAAAATGGTAGCGAAAGAAAATTAAACAAAACAAAATAGGAGGTACACTACTGACCAAAGGAGGATGAAGGAGGGATAATGTCATACAATTCATGTCCGCCTGGACTATGGCATAATTTCTAAATCCAACAGGAGGGGATACTGATGAAAAGGAGGATATAAAGCAGATAAGATGAGAAAATGATAAAGGGCAAAGACAAAAATATGTGCAGAGGTAGAGAAGAACAGGGAAAGGGATAGTAATATGTAGGACAGAAGAGGAGACAAGGAGCAAGAATATGTGATTAAGCATTATCACTACCCCCTCTGCAGGAAAGGTCCTACATTACAGTGAATAACAATACATGATCTCAGAATGATCTGCTGGATTGTCCCATATTCAATGTTGTTTGAGCAGACTGAGAATGGGAGTGATATCGTCTAGCCTAAGTCTTTGTGATTGTTTTCCAGGAAGTCGATCAGTGGTCATTTGATGTTTTTTCCTTCCATGAGGCCACCGGAGACCACGCCCTCAAGTTCCTGGTCTATGACCTGCTGACTCGTTATGACCTCATCAACAGATTCCGGGTACACGCTGCTTCATACCATTAAGCCACTGTGGAGCTTAATGTCAGCAGGGGTGGGGCTGAGTATACTATGAGCGCAGAACGCTTTATGAAAAAGTTCAAAAGTATCATGAGAGGACTGGGGCTGCAATGTATTCTTTTTTATTTCCTTGAAGATGCCAAAACAAACAATGAATGAATACAACGGCTACAGCCAGCAGCTAATTAGTTTGGCTTAGTACAAAGACTGGAAATAGGTCAACAGTAGACTCTGTCTGAGGTTAGTCCAGAAGCACAATGCATTTACCAAAGAAAAAATAAAATTGCAACTGGAAAATGTCTGATCTCTCCCCTCTGACCCCTGAGAGATACAGAAAATCTCTAAATGAACCCCCTCAACAGGTGGCCACAAATGCCAAACAGTGTGGTGTATCCAAAAGCCGAAATGATTGCGATCTTGTCGACCATTTCCGTGCTGAAGTTCAGTGGTGAATGTTAAAAACTGTGACCTGGGGGGTTTGGGAAAGAACAGCTGCTCCCTGCTCCTTTTGGAAATTTCCCCTCTCCAATTTACATGGGAGTAGATGGGGCTGTGAGAGGGTTTCTGGCGCATCTGTGCATCCCATGCCCAAACTATACATCCAACAGCTTCAGCAGATTAATAGGAGTGATAAGACAAATTTTTCTATACTTCTGTCTATTAATTATCTTTGTGGAGTGAAATCTATAGCCTCGAGAACAGTTTACAATACAGACCCATTAATTTTTTTGCCATGATTTTTGGCGATTTCACCTTATTTACCTTGCCCCAGCAGCCCAGGATTTGAATCCGACCTGTGCACTTTGCATGTCATTCCCGTCTCTCTCTCCCCACATTCCTGTCACACTCTAAAAGGTAATACCTATGCTCACTTAAATTACATTTGTGTACTTTACTTATTTCTCACTATCTTGTTGACTGAACTCATGTCATGTCAGTAACATACTCGTTTTGCCTGAAAGGGTTATAAAACTAAGCTCATGTGAGTAAAGTGAACTTGTACTCCTGAAGTAAACGCAGCGCGTGGCTTTGCACATGCTCAGTAGAGCAGGACTTTCCAGCAACTGCGTGGACAGAAACTTTTGGAAGAAGCAGCAAGCTTAAAGAGTCTCTAGGTAAGTTATTCAATTTTAGTAGTATTTACATTTGTCAGCTATGATTTCATTATTCACAACTGAACTTCAGCAGCATTTTTCTGTACATGGTGATAAATCTCCTGGCGGGCTAATGCGAATTTGAGCTAACGTTAGCCAGGTTAGCTAGCTAAAACGGCCATGCTGAGAGCCGTTAGCTACATGCACGAGCCCTACCCAAATTCATTCACGTCATGTTTAATTTGAAATGCTAATTTGATGTTGCTACAAAATTAAAAAGCGTGGCAAGCAGAGAAAGCGCACAGAGGTTTCCATGCGGAGGCGCGACATGCACGCGCATATACACCGTGCACGCGCGCGTTTGATTTGTATGTGTAATGCTAGATGCTAATTTGATGTTGCTACTAAATTTAAGTTCCACAGTTTCCACGCGATGGCGCGACGTGCAGGTGTACTTACGTGGCGCGCACGCGTATACATGCACGCACGGATTATGTTTAAGCAGAGAAAGCCCACATAGGGTTCCCACACGGAGCCGCGACGTGCACGTGCGTGCATGTAAACGTGCCCGCGTGCACTGGATTTTTTGGGGGGGGGTTAAAATGCAGATTTTATAGACAAATGAAAAAAAGACGTTTGATACCAGTACTGTTTATAAATAGTTATCACAAAGGAAACGTGTGTATATGTATGTGTGTGTTTTATAAGTTACGTTTTACCACAGGTGTCTGTACTGTATTTAAACCCACAACTCTTTTTGTGACTTTTCTAGCTGAGGAGCTGTCTTTGTGGCTTGAAGATTGACTACCAACTGACATGTAAGTTCTGCAACTTTGCATGTGATAAAAGAGGGCAGCTACTTAAACATTATAGATTGAAACATGGTGGTAACACAAGAATGTCACCGTTACCATGTGTTAATAAAGAGTGCCTCTGCACATTTAAGTCCTTCAATGCACTTAAGGTACATCTATCAAGAGTACACTCCTAAAAGGATGATCATCCAAGTGATGCTGTGGAAAATGTATTTCAGTGTCAACTTTGTGACTGAAACTGATGTTGGAACGCTGGCCAGCTCTTTTCAGAAAACAACAGGTAAGCAAACAAGCATATTAAATAAATACATAATAAACATCCACCAAAATATTGTGGTCATTTCTTAACTTGGTACAAAATTTTGTGTTCTGTTTTGTCTTTGAAGGTTTTTGCAGAATTCACCAGAGTAGCAAGCAAAGATCTTGAGCAAGACTTTTTTGAGTCCTTGGACCACCATACCCCCGCCATTCCTTGAGATCTTCAAATCTAAAAAGGGAAATGTTGGCAGGACACTTGCAGAGATCGTTGCACATGTTGAAATAAGGGTAAGCATTTCTTCTTATTACTATTGCGTAAAAGCAGAAAATTGTGCAAAGTCTTCTTTTCTAACTGTGCCCCCCTCCCCCTCCCCCCAGCCTCATAATTACTGTACAGACGGTATAAGTTTCACTCTTGTTCTCCCACTGGTAGACCCATGATGCCATAGCCAAGAGGACTGCTGTCTTACCTCCCAGTTTTTCTCGGTGATGATGGGAGTGATTTCTTCAAAGTCTGCTTCGTAAGTATTGCCTTATTTGGTATGTTGAACGTTCTGCACCACAAAGACAAAATCTTAACCTCAGTTTTGACTTTTCTTTGTATATGCAGGATTCGGATGCCACTCTGGATTTCACACAGGTTCCTGTTGGAGTAGTGACTGTTATACCTGAAGAGAGTCAGCAGCCAGGTCCAAATGCCCTGCACCTTGAACCATCCAGCATTGGTATCATACTGGAAGGTAATCTCGTCATGGATGACACTGAAAGCCACGCGCAAGCTATTTGCCTCATATTTGGACTAATCTATGCTCTTCATCTAGATTATCCCAAAAGTCTTAAGAACACCTTTGACTTCATTCAGAGGGTGATGCTCAACCTAGGTGTAGGTAACCTGAGGCCAAAACTTCAGAGCTTGAAAAATGCGCTTTTGCAGTAGATGGCTGTGCTGTAAAAGGTCCTCAAGCATAGATACTTTGGTAAACTGACCTGAAATATTTACAACTAATAACCACTGCAAAATTCTTAGACAGTTATAGTCACAGCTGGATGATTTTGGCCACGTCATATTTCAGTTTATATAGTGTACCTTAGGATATCTACCTTGTTAACATGCTGTTGTGTAATGTGATTGACTAGTTTGCAGCCAGCAGAATACAGGTAGCACAATGTTACAGTGTAATCTTGTTTATTACAGTTCAATGCACATAGTGTGACATAATTGTAAAAGGTTTCATTTAGTTTGTAAGTTGACTGAAGCTTGATTGAAAATGTGTCATAGAACCCTGTTGAAATCTAAAGTAAAGTAGTGAGAAAGATTTAGTTTAGTTATTTCCAACATTTTAAAAACACTATTTTATAGTATGTATTTTATTTTATAGCTGATATTTTTTAAGGCTTAAAACTGGATTTGTTTTGATTGTATAATTGAATTTCTCCATAAACACTGACCTGGGTTTAAGAAGCTCACAATGGCAATTTTGTTGAAATAAACAATAATCCTGCAAACTTAATCATTCTTTGTTGTGCTTACTTTATTTATTTAAGGCAATCGGTTTCCTAGATTCTATTGAGTTAACACAACTGTTCAGTTAAGTAAGACTCACTTGTTTCACTTAAGTTGATATTACTTAGAAAGAACAATTAATTTCACTTGCCCTTTTTAAGTTGGAACAACTTTACCAAATTAAGTAAATACAACAAAATTTAAAGTAAACTCAACTAGAACATACAGAGTAAACATAACTTGAGACTTATAGTTATATTTACTTACCTTTTTCAAGGCAATCGGTTTCCTAGATTTTTTTAAGTAAGATCAACAAATCAGATTTTAGAGTGCACTCTTCAGCTGTCTCTATACTATAAAGCTTGAAAAGTAGAAGGAGAAATAGTTTAAAGTGTAGAAGATTTGTAGAAGATTGTAGAATTATTTGAAGGTTGTACAATGTATTTAAATGGGATAAATGGTAAAATATTAATAGTAGAAATTAGTAAAATATTAGCAGGAATGTCCTAAATGAGCTGAATCTAGTGATATAATTTTTATGCAGGAATGTCCTAAATGAGCTGAATCTAGTGATATAATTTTTATTAGTTTTAGTTTTTTTAGTACAAAATTTGCAGGAGTAGTGAGGTGTCTGTCTGTCTGTCTGTCTGTCTGTGTATGTGTGTCTAGGCCAACTCACACCGGACGCGGAACGGAAGCGGAATGGCACCGCCGCGGTCACTGTAGCAAATAGAATCCAGTCTAGTCAATGAGAGCACTCACATCGGGCACGGATCAGCCGCGGCTCGAACACTAAACTTAGAAAAGATTAATCAACAAAAAAATCACTCTTAAAGAGGAAGAAGACAACAACTTACGTGACAAAACAATTTCTTTCTTTCGGCAAACGGACTGTGACAATGAGGGCTTAGGTGAACGGACACGACGAAACACTTTGGCACAAGACAAAGGGAAGACGCCTACTAAATACACATGAGGGAAATGGGTAACAGGTGGAAACGATCAGGGATCAGGTGAGACAATCAGACCGGTGACACATGAGGAAGGGCAAGTGACCTGAAACGAGAGGAGAGTTAGATTTCAAAATAAAACAGGAAGTAACGAGACAAAAACCCCAAGACAGGACAAACCTCACCGTGGTGTGACACCACGTCCGGTGTGAGTTGGCGCCGGGAAAAGTACCGTTCCGCTGCCGTTCCGCCTCCTGTGTGAGTCCCGTGTCAGTCTCTCTATGTGTCTGTGTTTGTGTCTGCGAGGGAGAAGGATAAAATGGCCGACATTAAAAATGTAGCCTTGATAGTCATTGATTATATAAAAGACAGTGTAAAAGATTGTTAAAAGTTAAATAGAAGTACAAGGTGTTGTGTACAATTTGTAGTTTGAATGAAGTGAAATGTAGAAAGTATGTAGAAGTAGTAGTTTAAAGTGTACAAGGTTTGTAGAAAGATTTGAAGCTTGTACAATGTATTTTAAATGGTAAACAATCTGTAGAAAAAGTTGAATAATTTGTAAAATATTAATAGTAGAAAAAGGTGTATACAAGCAAACATGTCCTAAATGAGCTGAAACTAGTGATATAATCTTTATTTTTGTAGGACAAAATTTGTGGGCCTAGTTACGTGGCACATAAGATGGAAAAATAATAAAGATTGAAAGAACAATAGTGTGTTCGCCCTCTGGGCACCCACACCAACTAGAAAAATTTCGGTAGAAATTTTGAGTGTGCCTGACTCTGGCCCCGCTGCCCCCATGTATTAAATAGCTGTTAGCGTTTGTGTGCGTGCTTGTGTGTTTTACAAAGAGAGGTTTTACAAAGTCTTTTTTACAAAGTATTTTATTTTGAAAGCCTTTTGTCTTGTCTCTGTGTGTGTGTGTGTGTGTGTGTGTGTGTGTCTGTGAAAGAAAAGGATAAAATGGCCGATATTCAAACTGTATTATTGACAGTCATTGTTATTAATAAAGTTAATCACAGTCAGGCTTGGGAGGGGCAGGGGCAGGCCACACCAGGGCCAGGTGGAGCCCACCAATCAGAGCAGAGCAGTCAACCACAGCGGCTCCTGTGACATTTGACACCACTGAGAGAGAGAAAAACCTACCTGAACGTCTACATATATATTTTATGTGGCTAAAGTTAGGAAATTGGACCTTTAGAGCGATGGAAAGATACTGGTATCTCTGCTTTCTTCCAGAAATCTTCCCTCCTTTTAAACATTGCTGTTAATGGAGCAGTAGTTGGGTGTAGCTGATGCTTCAGAGGTAACACAGCCAAAACTATAAGTCTGACAGCTTTAGCAGACGAATGTGAGTGAGAAGACAAATTTTCTACATCATCTATGTATAAATTATGTCTGAAGTGTGAAATTTGTGGCCACGGGAGCAGCTTCCGTTTTTTTTTTTGACTGATTTTTTTGTGTCCTCTTTCACTCGAGCGATGTCATTTACTCTAGCAGACGGAATACACACCCATTATAAACTCAGAATTCGAGTAAAAACTTCATCAACTTTAAGTTGTAATAGTTCAAAAACGGTAAAACATTATAGTATGAGGTCTTGTGTACAATTTGTAGTTTGAATGAAATCTGTAGTAGAAAGTATGTTGAAGTAGTAGTTTAAAGTGTAGAAGCTTTGTAGAAATCTATTTAAATGGTAAAATTTTTGTAGAAAAAGTTGAATAATTTGTAAAATATTAATAGAAAATGTTTTTATACAAGCAGGAATGTCCTAAAGGAGCTGAATCTAGTGATATATTTTTTATTTTTGACAGAATGTGTAGACTAGTTACGTGCAGAAAAATAATAACTACAAAACTGAATTTTCCTGCGGAAAGTGCCGCCCGTTGCTGCATGTTGTTCCCCTACCTCTCTTTTTCACATTCCTATCACTCTTTAGCTGTCTCTATACAATAAAGCTTGAAAAGGCCAGTGTTTAATGTAAACTGTGATGGTGGCAAGGAAAAACTGCCTGTGGCAGAAAACTTGAGCAGAACCCGGATCATGTGGGTGGCCATCTGCCGTGACTAGTTCTAAATAAGACAAATAATAACAGCAGTTAGTATACTATAGACTGTTGATTGTCCATGTTTTCACATTGGAGTTGGAGTTATGTAGGACAGAGCTGGTCCTGACAAGAGAAAACAGAAAGATGTTATAATAAACTGAAGAGTGTAAAGTTGTCCAGAAGTTATATAAAACACAATTATTAAATACCTCCATACTTCTACAAGGCAGAAAATTATCTTCTCTCCAGTGCCACTGAACACAGAGAAGCTTTGGAAGGCTGCCTGATATTCAGCTTCTTTTACACCTTTAGCTCTCCGTTCAGTCCCGAGTGTGCACGGTGAAGTGGAGGGGTCAGAGTGGCTGAAGACCTGGAAAAAGAAGTTGACATAAATGACATGTTGTACTCACTGTTAACTAAAGCAAAACATGAAATAAAATCTCCAATGCCTTTTGCAGGGGGAAAACACATATCTCATATCTCTCTCAGCAGCAACCGGTCTGTGGCAGTCTTTGTTGTTACGAGCCGGTCCTCACAGTGCTGGAGGGAGTAGGTGAGCCAGGGCCGGCAAGTGTCACCACAGCGGACACAGGAGAACTCTATCCTCTTCAGGCTCAAGTAAACTTAAACAAGTTAGAGTCTATGACAAGTTTGGGCAACCTGCTCGAGAGAAATATGGGAAGTGGAGTTTTAGTACAGCAGAAAGGATGTTACATTTAAAACACGAACCACCAATCTTCTGATTAGTGGACTTACCTCCTAAGGCCACAGATGCCCCCTATTACCCAAAACAATATTTTGTGTTGCATAATATTAATAATATAATAACTTTATTTATATAGCACCTTTAAAAAACAGAGTTTTACAAAGTGCTTTACAGAGCAGTAGACCCAACAAATTCACAGAATCAATTAAAATAAAAAATGATAATAAGACAATTAATAAACATAGAAAATGAATGGATACAAAGACGACATCACATTTCATCAAGTATATTTCCTTTACACAGACAATTAAATGGTCCACAGCCTGGCAAGGTGTTGGGGCCAGGCTACACAGAGGATACCCCTACTCTGGATAATAATTGACTATTGTATTTGTAATTTAAATCATTATAAATAAGTATTATCATAATTAGTAAATATTGTGTTGTACTAGTTTTGAGTTTATCATTGCATGTTTCAATAATTTAGCTCAGTTAACATTAGTTTAGATTTAGTTCCTTTAGTTCATTACACAGTACACAGGATTGTAATAACTGTAATATGTTTTTATGACACCGGAATGAAGACAACGCTGTGGTTGAGAGATGAAAATCGGGTCCAGCAGTGTGTTTTTCTCTGTGGTTGCATCAGTGATGAGCTGTACATATCCCCTGGACTGAAACAACTCCAGTATTGGCTTACTTCCACCAGCTAAGAGATTCTCATTGAAATCGCCGCAGACAATGATGGGTTGATAATCCATGATCTCTAGTGAGTCTAAAAGACTTTGCAGGTTTGACAGGAATGATGTCACACTGTAGTCTGGAGGTCTGTACACAACTGCAATCAGTGCACGCACTGGGGTTTCAATCTTCAAGGCCAAGAACTCAAGGTCAGTTACATTATGCACATACTGTTTTTCATGAACTTGGAAGTGGTTCTTTACATAAACGGGAACTCCACCACTGCACCACAACAGTTCTGTAAGGTTTGTGTAAGATACATTTCTGTTGCGCTTGTACATTTTGTAGCCCTCTACCTGGAGACTCTGTGCGACAAAGGAGCCTTGTAGGTGAGTTTCTGTGAGACACAAGACATCTGCAAGACACAGTTCGTGGTGGCTCTTCATGTCTTTAATATAGGATGGCAATCCTTCGGTGTTATGGTGAACAATGGTCAAAGTGTGAAGTCCACTTAATGTTTGTTTGATATGAAGAAGAGGCATCATGTTGTCCAAGTTGACTTGTCTCATGTTCTCCAAGGCTGCTGTGATTTCTGGGTCAGCATATATTCTGCTTTCATCCATATCTACCATGTTACTCTACTGATAGCAACATAAGCCATTCCAGGTTCAAATATGTGTTTGAGTGAGACTACAGCTGATGTCTTTGTCATACCTTGAATCAGAGGTTACTATCCTGCCCTCATGTAGCAAATGATCGATTAACTAATCCTTGAGAGATATCTATGTTTCGAGTTTTTGCTTCCTTTAAATGGTTTTACTTGGCGTGTCATCTTGCCAGTGTGTGGGTCCTTCCTATAGTCATCCGCATCAATTTCAGTGACTTGTGAATGTAGCAAAGCTAACGTTGCAAAGTTGTGTGAATTCACTTGTTTGTTAGTCGCAAAGATGTGCAGGACATCAGTTGGACAATGTGCTGGTTCGGTAACAGTTTGTAACAGCAATGCTCTGTCTGCTAGACAACTCATCATTTTTCTCTTTTACATGGATACGTTCAACATCTCTGCAAAGGCAACACCATCCTTTTGACGCATTATCTCAGGCAGAGTGATCATCTGAAAGTTTTCTTGCCACAAGTTGACCTGACATGGGTCATACACACTTAGGGTCTTAGACTGATGCACAGGTGGTATAGAAATCGCCAACTGCTAATACTGACATTCCTCCAAAGGGTCTTTGTGTGCCTTTTATTTGTTTTAGTCTGGCATCTACATATGCAAAAAGGGGCTTTGAGACCATGACCACTTCATCAATAATAATGATTTCTTGCTCTGGATTTTCGCCA
Source organism: Larimichthys crocea (assembly GCF_000972845.2). Classification (NCBI taxonomy): domain Eukaryota; kingdom Metazoa; phylum Chordata; class Actinopteri; family Sciaenidae; genus Larimichthys; species Larimichthys crocea. The sequence continues at coordinate 206,084 of NW_020856024.1, forward strand.
CAGACGTGCTTAATGCACCAGTCTCTCACTGCATAGTATACACATGCCTGTTTCTGGTTCAGATTCTGATACATTTGACGTAACAGTGTGGGGTCGATTGCAGGAACCTCTCGAATAGCTCTGACTTCTGTTACAGCATTAGCTTGTTTAGCATATTCTGGGACATCGTCTTGTACATTTTCATGATCTGGCTGTCTTGCTTCAAGTTCTTCAATACACTCCAACCTCACAAGTTCAGATTCAGGTGCCAGATTACACCATTCATCAATCAAGCCTCTGTTCTGTTCAAACTCTTCTACTCCATTCTCGATTTCTTCACTGTTTTTCTCATATTTCTTTTAGTTTCGCTTGACAATGTGTTGGACGTACTCGGGATGGTTAGAACCTGGTAGTTGAACCACACCACTGTTGTAAAAGGACTTATGTGGGTAAATGCTGTCTTTTAAGTTCTAGGTCTGATCTGTAAGGAAGGTACATGTCAGGCAGGGACTCAATGAGGACTCAGATGCAGAGTTTGGCAGACAGCTGTTTTATTCAGGACGACAAAAATCCTCGACTGAGTGAGGCTATGAAAAGGGCCTAAACTAGAGGAAACAAAAATCACTCCAAGGAGGAAAAAACACTGAACTACTCTTAATAAAGATAAACAAAATCAAAATCACTCTCAACGAGGAACAACAAAAGGCTATGACTACTCGTATAAAAGATTAACGAAATCAAAATCACTCACAATGAGGAAAAAACAAAAGGCTATGAAACATTAACTTAAGACGCTCAAAAACGAGGCTGAAAACACACTAGGCTAAATACAAAGAAACAAAAAGGCTAGACTAGGAAGTACAACAAAAAATCACTCATACGAGGTAGAAAAACAAAAGAACACTAGAGCTAAGATGCTGTGACTGTGGGCTATGGAAAAAGGGCTTTGGTGCACGCTACGAAAGACAAAACACTTCGGCACGGGACAAAGGGAGACGCAGACAATATATACACAAGGTAATGGGGAACAGGTGGAAACAATCAGGGCGGGGAAGACAATCAGACCGGTGACACACGAGGAAGGGCAAGTGACCTGAAACGAGAGGGGAGTTATCTTTCAAAATAAAACAGGAAATGACAAGACATGACAAAAACCCAGCTTGACCTCACAGTACAGTGACAGTACCCCTCCCTCTAGGGCCGACTCCTGACGGCCCAGGCTGGTCAGGGTGATCTCTATAAAAGTCATCTATCAGGCTGTGGTCGATGATGTGACGCGAAGGAACCCACTGTCGCTCCTCCGGGCCGTACCCCTCCCAGTCCACCAGGAACTGCCTGCCCCGGCCCCGGTTGCGCACAGCCAGTAACTTTTTGACCTTATAGACTGGACCCCCATCTACTACTTCAGGAGGAGGAGGGGGTGGGAGGGCCGGGACCATGGGACTCTCCTTGACCGGTTTGACCTGACTTACGTGAAACGTGGGGTGGACACGGAGAGACCGGGGGAGACGAAGGCGAACCGCTGCAGGTCCGACAACCTTGGTTATGGGGAAAGGACCCACGAAGCGCGGAGCCAGTTTCCTCGAGAGGGCCTTGAGACGGAGGTTCCTGGTAGAGAGCCATACCCTCTGGCCCAGCTGGTACGCTGGAGCGGGTCGTCTTCTCCGGTCCGCAGCTCTTTTGACCCGGTCCCCTTGGCGGATGAGTACCTGACGGGCGGCTGCCCAGATGCGGCGGCAGCGGCGGATCTGAGCTTGGACGGAGGGCACCGACGTCTCTGGCTCATTGTCTGGGAAAACAGGGGGTTGATAACCATAGACACACATGAATGGGGAAAGACCAGTGGCTGAGGTGGGCAGGGAGTTGTGGGCATACTCTACCCAGACCAGGTGCTTGCTCCATGTGGCTGGGTTCTGTGACACTAGACACCGGAGGCCGGTTTCCAGCTGCTGGTTGAGGCGCTCGGTCTGGCCGTTTGCCTCCGGGTGATATCCTGAGGTCAGGCTGGCTTTGGCACCGATGAGCCGGCAGAATTCCCTCCAGAACCGGGACACAAACTGGGGCCCCCGGTCCGACACAATGTCCTTGGGAAAGCCGTGATTTCTGAAGACGTGGTTGACCATGATCTCTGTAGTTTCCTTGGCCGAGGGTAGTTTAGGCAGAGCAATAAACCTCGCCATCTTTGAAAATCTGTCCACCACAGTGAGGACAGTAGTGTTGCCTAGCGATGTTGGGAGCCCCGTGACGAAGTCCAAAGAGATTTCTGCCCACGGTCTGGAGGGGATGGGAAGCGGATGCAAAAGTCCCATGCGTGAGCCGGTGGACGTCTTATTGCGGGCGCAGACCGAGCAAGCCTCCACGTACTCCCGAACCTCCGGTTCCATGGACGGCCACCAGAACCTCCGGGAGATGGCGAACATAGTCCGCCGAACTCCCGGATGGCAGGAAAGCAGCGAGGTGTGGGCCCAGTGGATCACCTGTGGGCGCAACTCAACTGGGACAAACAACCGATTCTCTGGGCACCCACTAGGTGGCGGAGCCTCACCATTAGCCTGCTTAACCTCCTTTTCTATTTGCCAGGAAACCGCTCCAACCACACAGGACAGTGGAAGGATGGGCTCGGGCTCCTTGGCAACAGGCTCGGGGTCGAAGAGACGTGACAGGGCGTCAGGCTTGACATTCCGGGACCCCGGCCTGTAGGAGAGGGAAAAAGAAAATCTGTTAAAAAAAAGCGCCCACCTGGCCTGGCGAGAATTGAGTCTTTTGGCTTTTCTCATATATTCCAAGTTCTTGTGGTCGGTCCAAACAATAAACGGCTGAGTGGCCCCCTCCAACCAGTGCCGCCACTCCTCCAGAGCCGCCTTCACCGCCAGGAGCTCACGGTTGCCGACATCATAGTTCCTCTCGGCCTTGGACAGCCGTCGAGACAGGAAGGCACAGGGATGCATCTTACCATCCCCCTCGGATCTCTGGGACAGCACAGCTCCGATTCCCTCATTGGAGGCGTCCACCTCCACCACAAACTGCCGCTGAGAATCGGGCATGGTGAGGATGGGGGCCGTGGTGAAGCGGCGCTTGAGGTTCTGGAAGGCGGACTCTGCCTCTGTAGTCCAGTGAAAGTGCACCTTGGTGGAGGTGAGTGCATGAAGCGGAGCTGCTGTTGCGCTGAAGTTTCTGATAAACCGCCTATAAAAGTTAGCAAAACCAAGGAACTGCTGGACCTTTTTGCGGCTATCAGGAGTGGGCCATTCGGCCACAGCGCTCACTTTAGCCGGATCCATCTGCACCCTTCCAGGGGCTACAATGAAGCCCAGGAAGGAGATGGTGTCGGCATGAAACTCACTCTTCTCTGCCTTGACAAACAACTGGTGGTCTAAGAGTCTCCTGAGAACTTTTGCCACGTGGGCCTTGTGCGTGTCTAGGTCAGGAGAGTAGATGAGGATGTCGTCAAGGTAAACATACACGAAATGGTCTAAAAAGTCCCTAAGGACATCATTAATCATGGCCTGGAACACTGCTGGGGCATTAGTGAGACCGAATGGCATCACCAGGTACTCATAGTGACCAGTAGGTGTGTTAAAACCTGTTTTCCACTCATCTCCTTCTCTGATTCTCACCAGGTGGTAGGCGTTGCGCAGGTCTAATTTCGTGAACACCTTGGCTTGCTGGATCTGGTCAAAAACCGAAGACATGAGTGGCAGAGGATATCGGTTCTTAATAGTGATGTCATTAAGTGGGCTATAGTCTATGCACGGCCTTAACGACCCATCCTTCTTACCAACAAAAAAGAAGGAGAAGAGGAGGGACGGATGAGCCCTGCCTTCAGGGAGGTCTGGATATACTCCTTCATGGCTGCTCTTTCTGGCCCCGAAATGGAGTAAAGGTGGCTCTTGGGCAGGGTTGAACCGGGGATTAAGTCAATTGCACAATCATAAGGTCTATGTGGAGGGAGAGACATGGCTTTGGACTTGCTGAAGACCTCCTTGAGGTGATGGTAGCAGGACGGCACGGCACTCAGGTCTGGGTATTCAGGGTCTGCTTTGGGATTCACAGTCACAAGATTAATCATTGCGCCGTCATCACTCAGAGACGGTGTGGTTATGCCGTGAGTCATACAATCCCTTCCCCACCCCATGATGGATCCTGTTTCCCAATCAATGTGTGGGTTGTGACTGAGGAGCCATGGATGTCCCAGAATCAGAGTATGTGCAGGAGACTTGAATCAGAAAAAACGTATGTGTTCTATGTGTCTATTGATGCGGAGCTTGAGAGGCTCTGTGATGTGTGTGATGGTGAAAAGTTCTTGTCCATTTAGTGCTCTGGCATGGATGGGCTTGGCCAAAAGTTCAGCCCTGAGGCCTATCTTCTCCGCTAACCCCCAGTCCATCATCCTTTCATCGGCCCCTGAGTCTATGAGAGCTCCTAGTGCGGTGGTAGTGGCGTGGTGCATTACCTTAACTGGTGCAGTGTCCTCTCCGGTGTCGAACCGCTCCGTGGTTGCCGGAGCTCGCGAACCCGGTTGTCTGTCCGGATGGCGAGAGCGATGAGAGGGTCCAGGTCTGCAGGCAGGTCCAGTGGCAACAGTAGCTCCTGGATGTGAGCCGCCAGCCCTTTCAGGAACACGTCGTACAGGGCGGTGTTATTCCAGCCGCTCTCCGCCGCCAGGGTGCGAAAGCGGATGGCGTAGTCACACACCGAGTCTCTGCCCTGTGTCAGACTGCTCAGTTCCCTGGCCTTCTCTCGGTCCGTAGACACTGGGTCAAACGTCATCATGAGGGCAGCTTTAAAGTCTGTGAGGGAGGAACAAAGTGGAGAGTCACGAGCCCACTCGGCGGTGGCCCAAGCTCTGGCTCTCCCGGTCAGGTGGGAAACCATGAACGCTATCTTGGATCTGTCCGTGACGAAAGCATGAGGGAGCTGCTCAAAGTGGATGGAGCAATCAATGAGGAAGGCCTTGCATTGGCCTGGTTCCCCAGAGAAACGCTCCGGGGGTGCCAGCTTGATTCCCACCCCTGCGCCCTGGGACGGAGCCGCTGCAGCTACTGGAGACTTTGGCGCCGCAGGTGGCTGGGTGGTCTGCCGAAGGTGGTGCACCAGCTCTCTCACCTGGGAGGAGAGCTCACCGAAATGCGCTGCCATCGCCGTCTGAAACTCCTCCTGACGGGCGATGCGGGCTTCCTGAACCCGTAGCGCAGCCGCCCACTGGCCAGCCTCTGCTGAGTCCATACTGGCCGAAGTGTACTGTCAGGCCGGGACTCAATGAGGACTCAGATGCAGAGTTTGGCAGACAGCTGTTTTATTCAGGACGACAAAAATCCTCGACTGAGTGAGGCTATGAAAAGGGCCTAAACTAGAGGAAACAAAAATCACTCCAAGGAGGAAAAAACACTGAACTACTCTTAATAAAGATAAACAAAATCAAAATCACTCTCAACGAGGAACAACAAAAGGCTATGACTACTCGTATAAAAGATTAACGAAATCAAAATCACTCACAACGAGGAAAAAACAAAAGGCTATGAAACATTAACTTAAGACGCTCAAAAACGAGGCTGAAAACACACTAAGCTAAATACAAAGAAACAAAAAGGCTAGACTAGGAAGTACAACAAAAAATCACTCATACGAGGTAGAAAAACAAAAGAACACTAGAGCTAAGATGCTGTGACTGTGGGCTATGGAAAAAGGGCTTTGGTGCACGCTACGAAAGACAAAACACTTCGGCACCGGACAAAGGGAGACGCAGACAATATAGACACCAGGTAATGGGGAACAGGTGGAAACAATCAGGGCGGGGAAGACAATCAGACCGGTGACACACGAGGAAGGGCAAGTGACCTGAAACGAGAGGAGAGTTATCTTTCAAAATAAAACAGGAAATGACAAGACATGACAAAAACCCAGCTTGACCTCACAGTACAGTGACAGTACAGTTTTAGCAACGTGCCATAAAACTGCTTAGGATATTTTTCCTGCGATGTTTGGTGAAATCTGATAATAGCAGGCTTATCGGTTTCTCTCTTCTGAACAAATCCTATCTCATTTAACAGGCGGAAAAAGATTTTTAACTTTGCTCTGTTGTAGGGATGTAACGATACATCATGACACGATTAAAATCGGTACAAATGCGTGACGAAAAAATAAATCGCGATTCTTGACGAATGCGAGAGAAGTAGAATATGTTCTTTTTCGTCTTTTTTTTAATTAGAAATAGGTTACATTGTGGCTGTAGCTTCCACTGCCGCGTCTGCCTTTCTGTGTCACACACACACACACACACACCTACACACATGCGCAGTAGTGGTAATCGGCATCAGGCCTGACTGTACCGTAAATGATTCCATAACACAGACCCTCCAGGAATTCACGATGTTGCAATTTGCAACTTCAACGCAACTTCAGTGAATCCCCGTGAATTCAGGGGTGTTGCAATTTTAACCAATCACCACAACTTCCGCGCAGTCTGCAGTCTGCAGTCTGCACGGGGGATTAAACTCAGGTCAGGGACGGCCGCACCGTGCGGGAGGATCCCCTCATGGGACCTCTCCCCGGCGCTGGCTGGCCCCCGCCGGGCGCATTTCCTCCGAGGTGGTGCGCCGCGACCGGCTCTGCGTTTACAGCGCCCGGACCTCGCCGTTTCCCGGGGCCGTGGACTCTCATTAAAGGGTTAATGAGCTATCATCTTGTTGTTTTTATTTTCAGTTAGCTCATACTTCAAGCTGAAAGGTAATGGTCAGATCAGCTGCTTGCTGGCAGCCCTAATAAGAACACAAACTTTTTGAGAGTTTCTGTAAAGAGAGATTTTTTTCCTACAAATAAAAAGATAATTTTATTTGGTCAGAATTTGTCTGTAGCTCATTTTGATTTAAAAAAAATCGTGAAAAAATCATATTGTGAACAAAAAATCGTGACTCGAATCAAGTCGTGAGTTGAGTGTATCGTTACATCCCTACTCTGTTGGCCATAGACAATTCTGTGAGTAGCTGCACAGTTGCAACTCGCTCTTGTCTGGCCTACCTGCTTGCGCGATCAAACCTTTGCAAATGGTCCAGAATGCCGCAGCGCGACTGGTTTTCAATCAACCAAAAAGGTCACATGTCACCCCACTCTTCAGCGACCTGCACTGGCTGCCTGTAGCTGCCAGAATTAAACACAAAGCTCTGACGCTAGCCTACAAAACCACCTCAGGATCTGCCCCTGCCTATCACAGCGTCTTACTAAAGGCTCATGTCCCGACCAGGGCGTTACGCTCCGCTCATACAAACCGTCTAGTTGTACCCTCGCCTCTCGCAAAGCGAGGTCACTCTCAACTCTTCTCTGTGGTCGTCCCCAAATGGTGGAATGACCTACCAACGGCTACTAGAACAGCAACATCCCTTTCGACCTTTAAAAAACTTGGAAAAACCTTTCTGTTTTGAGAATGCTTCCCTGCCTAACAAAACTAACAAAACTAACAACTACTGTGCTCCTTTACACCTTTCTCAGCTTATGTCCTCCTCTGTAAGTCGCTTTGGATAAAAGCGTCTGCTAAATGCAATGTAATGTAATGTAATGTCTGCCATGCACATGATCTCAAATTCTGCAGTGTCCAGAGTTTGTGGGGGCAGCGGGCAGAGAAGGAAGGGGGGGCAGTGCTGGGAGGGAGTTTAGCATCTCCTGATGGCCTGGTGCATGAAGCTGTCTCTCAGTCGGCTGGTTCTCGCTCAGGATGCTCTCGGTGGTGCCGCGGTAGAAAGTCTGTAAGATGGGGACTGGTGCACTGGCTCTTCTCAGTCTGTGGAGGAAGTAGAGGCCCTGCTGAGCTTTCCTGGCCAGTGATGCAGTGTTGCTGCTCCAGGAGAGGTCCTCAGTGATGAGCACACCCAGAAACCTGGTGCTGCTCACTCTCTCCACTGCAGCACCGTTGATGGTTAGTGGATGGTGCTGGGTGGAGGCTCTTCGAAAGTCAACAACAATCTGCTTCGTCTTCTCCACGTTCAGAGAGAGATTGTTGTCTCTGCACCACTTGGCCAGTTGGCTCACCTCATCCCTGTAATTTGACTCATTGTTGTTGTTGATGAGCCCCACCACAGTAGTGTCGTCTGCAAACTTGACGAAGAGGTTGGTGTTGTGTGTTTGAATCATCGTCCATAGGTCGTGTTATCGTAGTCCTTCTACACAGTGGTTTGGGAAATCCAAAACGGCACCCAGAGCTTGCACTTTTGAAACATGTCCTTGAGTGGGTCTTGCTGTGTATTTGCACTTCTGTGACTTTCTTGTACAGTTCAGGTTGTGTATCTGGGTCAGGAAGCTGAGCTGAAATGTATTTAGACATGAAATTACATACAGTCTGATCACTGTCTTCTTCAAACACTGGTGCACCTTCTACCCAAAGCAAGCAGTGTATATGTGGGCTTCCTCTGTGCTGAAACTCTAACCAGTAAAAATGGTCAACAACTTGCCCAGGGGTTGTGCTGGAGACAAGATTAAATCTTTGTATAAGGCTTCAATGCGTTTGTCATCCGCATTGTTGTCACAGGATTGCTTCGCAATATCTCTCACTTTCTTGCCAAGTCAAGCTCTTCAAAGCTAGCTTCTTCACCTTGCTGAGATTTGATTGCTTCAATTACTTCAGGCCAACGCATTTCTGCTGCAGAAAATGTACAGACAAATGTGGGAGTACCTGTTTTCTCCCAATAGGTTTCTGGCAAACCGATCATCAACGCCAAATAGCCTTGTTTTGAAGTAACTACTAGGTGTTAATTTAATACGGCTCTTTTCATCCAGTGTGTTTTTACCAGTGGGAAACTGAACAGGGAAAGCCATGGTTTCCAGTTTAGGGGTTCTGAAAAAGCTGACTGGACTATTTCTTTCTGCAGGGGGAATAGAGTATATTCCTTCACTAAAACACTATATGTCTTCTGAAACATCACGTGGCTGAAGGCACGATTCTAGAGCAATTCCACCATTTGGCATGTCACCTTTTTGTTCTGTATCATCTCTCCGATGAAGTTGTTCATTGTCATCACAAAACAAGATGGCATTGTGTTCATTTCCTGCCTCACACAGTGCATTGCTGTCACACCTGTCAGTTTCCATCAAATCATCCTTATCATAGTCATCATCCATGTTCTTATCTACGTCGTCATCATCATCATGAGGAAGTGTTGGGTCACATAACTCATCCCTGATAGTTACATCTTCATACTGTGGATGAATATGTTTAAGTTTATGTAGTGCCTGCACACGTTTAGACCAGGTTACAGTCTGGTAACCCACTACGCCACCGACCGCCCCTATCTTCAGTTTTACTCTCAAGACTTGAGACTGACCTCTCAGTCTAGGCAGAGAATTGACTGTCTCTGTCACTTCAGATGGGACACATACAACATTACCACGTATTGCTCTCTGCTGGCCTTTGGAAAGAGGAATAATTTTGGCAAATGTTATACACTTGGCTATCAGATGTCTTTCCAATATGTTGAGATCAGACAGTTATGGTGGGATGTCAGCAAGCTCCAAGTTGTTAGCTACAGCGAGGGTTGGCATGGCTCCATTGTTAAGATGAGTATGACAGGTTGAACAAATCCATTCTCTACTTCTCTCATCACGTACCTTGCACTGTTGTTCATTGCTGCAATCATGGTCACAAATATGGAAGTATTTTCCTGTCAAGCACACTGCAACCATTTCTGGATTTTTGACATAGTTAGACCTTTTGCAGGGTTGTATTTGGTTTGGAAATGCCGCTTTATGACACACTGTGCACACATAAGTGGGACCTGCCTTTATTTGGGATCAGAAAATGGATATGGCACGTTTGATCAAAGAGTTGTCACTCTCTATGGGACTCTCAACTGTTAGTCTATTAATCAGTCTGTATTTTATTTTTATTTTCAATGCACATCTCATGTTATGCATCGTCCTAATTGTGAGATTGTTATTGTACTTGTCTCTCATTCACTGTCTCATTAGTTTGTGTCTAACTTTGAACTCTTGGTCATTTTCATAATGTTGAGTGATATAAGATTGCTGCCTCTTCCTAAAATCAAGATTATCTCTGTATTGGTTGGTAATGTATTCTTTTCTTTTCTGTCTAAACTGAACATTTTCTTTGTATCAGGTAGTTATATGGAGTATTTTCTTTTGCCGTAACTCAGAGTTGTTCCTATATGAGTCTGATCTTTTCTTTGCTTTATATGTTTCATCAGAAGCATACTTTACCTTTCCTTTTTTCTTTTGATTCTCCTTTCTTTGTGACACTTTTTCAGAGAGCATTAGTCTCCTCTTATATTTTCACCTTTCCTGTTTACTAATTTTTGACAGTTTCCAAGAGCACAGCATTTATTCTTGGAGCAGATGTACTTTTAGGAGCATCATGTAATGTAGGAGAAATCAAGCTGAATTGGCTTAACGGTTCTGGTTCAGTTTCCATATCAGTGGATACTTCATGTTCATTGCTATTAGAGACATCATTGTTGTTCATTTTCTGAGCACTCAGGCTTGACATCCAACATAACAGTTGATACAGCAGCAGTGTGAGTTGTAAGTCGACTTGCTTTGTCCAGGATAGGCTCGTTCAGGATGGCTGAGTTCACAAATGCTACAGGCTTCAACTTGTAGTTACAAGATGAGTGTGTTTCCAACATCTTGTGATACTTTATGAGTCTGTCAATCATATCACTCATCATATCAGATGCGTGAATGTCAGCATAACTGCAGTACCAGGAGCATGTGAGTCAAGACGTAGGGGAAAACCTTTGACTGTTCTCGGGTGTGGATCAAAGAAACCGTATCTGCCAGACATGGTTCTGAATACTGCAATACACAAACCTCTCATCAACAACAATGCATACTGTACATCTGATAACAAACAGTTCAGTCTAGCGTTAAGGTCCAAAAAGCTATCAACAGCTCCAGGTAAAGGATCTCCAAATGTGCCATATCTTGAAAGTTTCGTCATGTCTGCATATTGAATACACGTACGAGAAGGAACGATATCAGGAAGCTCATCTGTTATCAAATGGATGTGCTTAGGGAACTTTTTCCTGGCTTTATTATAAATCAAGTTACCCTTATCCAAAACTAGGTCAAGGTCTGCTCTGTTGAGGTTTTCATTCTCATGTAAGAATGCAAGAAAAGTTAGTGAGTTACAAGTACACTGCTGATATCTCGATTTGCTGTATTTAACAGAAGCCTGCATTAGAAGGCCCTGCCACACAGCGATCATCATAGAGAGAGATATCCTGTATTTACAATGTCAGCATATGATACCTGTGGTACATGTGATGTATCGAGTTGACATACCTGTTTTACACTTGCATTAGAAGTCTCAGATATCTTTACTTCTCCACTGTTCTGAGGACCAACACATTCTGCTTGTTCAGTTGTTAAAGCACAGGTAAACTAATGAAACTTCTGCCAGTGCAGTTTTGTAGCTTGGGATTTCTTACCCTTCCTTGGCATTGTTGTTTTGCTTAAATCAAGATATTAGACACAATAAGAGAAACAAAAAAAAGATGACAGTGCAGTCTATGTAAAATAATTGATAACAATTAATGTAATGTATTTAGAGGTATTTTATACTTACAAAAGTCAAGTAAACAAAATACAATTTTATCCACTCCAGTGTGTAGATATTTACAATCAAAACAAACCTTTGGGTACCAACCTACAGGTCTCCACAGCAACAAAATTCAGGAACAATATATGAGTATGAGTATGAATATGGATGTAATGTGTGCATTGATGATGTTTCAAGTTCCAGTTTGTATATTTTAAGGTATTTTTCAGGTACATTTTTCAGGTATATTTCAAGTATTTTTCAAAAAATAGACAGCATGATAGAAAGATAGTTTTCAGTCTTTAGAATAGATAGAGCCTGACACCAAGACAGAGTTGACAGAGTATAAAGAGGAGATGGGACAGACAGTTAGAGAAGAGTTTTTTTCAAATGATAGGGACAAGAGAGAAGCTAGATCACTGGACCGCAGGACACCTGTAAGACAAAACAGAAAGCATATGTTAGATAGTTGTTTCAATATAAGAAAACTGATTAAGCAACATCGGTGTATGTTTACCACTTTATTAACTGTGTACAAGAAATGTCCATGGCATTTCATTCATTCATGTGTGTGTAAACTTACTGCTCAATCACCATGGAGTCACCAACAGTGATTCAGACCATCAGAGCAGGAGGTTGAAAGAGTTGATAGACAAAAAAAGACTTTAGGTTCTATTGCAGAAAAACAGCATGGCACAGCTCATTGCAATCCTACTTAGAGAATTGATCTGTATTTCCTCATTTCTTATCAATCTTGGATTTGTAAAAATAAATAAATTGTGATATTGTAATCATGTATATTAATGACCTAATAAAAAAGTCACTGTACTTTATATCTTGTTAGTATTGAGTAATTCCGTAATTGAGATGAGATGTGAAACAGCAACAAGACATTCTAAACTAACAAAATATCAGTGTAGTGTCAGCAAAATCATAATGCATATGTGTTGTGGAGAAATTGCTGAAGTCAAAGGTCAATGGTGAAGTCAGGAGGGAAGAAAATGTTCACGAGCCTCTGATGTCTTATGCTGTATTATTTATTGACGCTTGGCCAAGGAGAACTAGAGACACTCTCAAAGTACACCTGAAGTGCTTGAGTTGGTCTCGCATTCTGATGAACTCATGCTGGTGGTCATACTTTAAACCCTCATAGATGATGCCACAAATACTTTACGCCCAAAATAGTCAAAGGGAATGCATTTACCCATGTTCGTGTTCACCTTCAACACATTCTAGTCCGGAGACACTGTTGTCTGTTCATGCTAATGGAACGTCAACAATTAGCTATCTATTATGTCTAGGAATGCAGCAACAGGCCTCTTCGACCCTGGACACCACAGTGATGAGATATGGTGGCACCCAGTCAAAGACAAACAATTAATACTGCAGAGGACCACAAGGCTCACACGTGACCTCGTGTAACCCAAAAAGAGAAAATTCCATAACAATATGCAGAGGCGGTCTTGGCTACATTTACGCCCTGGGCGAACTACCCCCCCCAACAACAACCTACCTCCAACCCCTGCACTTCTTGTGTTGCAAACACAAACCAGATTAGGTTGCCTACGGGTGAAATTAGTTGCATGACATGATGTCAATTCTAATAGTTGCTAGTTCAGCAAAAATAAAAAAACAAATACAGTCATCTTCTGTGGCTAATAGCAACATATTAGCAAGAGGCTAATAAATAGCCTACAGCCTGCTGTCACTCACGTCACTCACAGAAATCTGCATTACATTACATTACATTACATTGCATTTAGCAGACGCTTTTATCCAAAGCGACTTACAGAGGAGGACATAAGCTGAGAAAGGTGTAAAGGAGCACAGAGTAGTTGTTAGTTTTGTTAGTTTTGTTAGGCAGGGAAGCATTCTCGAAACAGAAAGGTTTTTACAAGTTTTTTAAAGGTCGAAAGGGATGTTGCTGTTCTAGTAGCTGTTGGTAGGTCATTCCACCATTTGGGGACGACCACAGAGAAGAGTTTAGAGTGACCTCGCTTTGCGAGAGGCGAGGGTACAACTAGACGGTTTGTATGAGTGGAGCGTAACGCCCTGGTCGGGACGTGAGCCTTTAGTAAGACGCTGAGATAGGCAGGGGCAGATCCTGAGATGGTTTTGTAGGCTAGTGTCAGAGCTTTGTGTTTAATTCTGGCAGCTACAGGCAGCCAGTGCAGGTCGCTGAAGAGTGGGGTGACATGTGACCTTTTAGGTTGATTGAAAACCGTCGCGCTGCAGCATTCTGGACCATTTGCAAAGGTTTGATCGCGCAAGCAGGTAGGCCAGCCAAGAGCGAGTTGCAATAATCGAGGCGGTGTAATATTCTTAGAGAATATGATTTACGACCGGTCCCTGAAGTATACATGAATGTGATTGGACATGTGACGTGTGTGTTTACTTGCTAGTTGATGCAGCCGGAGATGCAGTTTTTGTTTGTTCCCGAAGTGGTGAATAAAGAGAATACAGTTAGCAGCACGTCGTGTGTTGGCTTAACTTTAACATATAGCACAGAACAAGACATGGTGTCAGAGTAAAAGGAAAGAAAAGCTTCGCAACAAGATGGACGTCGCCGGAGTTCCGTCACCTCGAATGGACTGGGATGCGAGCAACCTGCCCGAAGCATGGCGGAAATTTAAGCTCCACGTGGAGTTGATGTTTTCTGGTCCGTTTAAGAAGAAAGGAGAAGACGAAAAGTGCAGCTACCTTCTCATTTGGGTCGGCGAAAGAGGCCGGGACATATATGACACATGGACGCTTACAGACGACGAACGAAAGGTACTGAATACGTACTATGAGCGCTATGAAGCTTACGTCATGCCAAAGTCAAACATCATATTTGCTCGTTATAAATTCCACGAAAAAGTCCAAGGAGCTAACGAGCCATTTGAACAGTTTTTGACGGACTTGAGGCTGCTTGTGAAAGACTGTAATTATGCAAACAACGAGGAAATGGTGAGAGACCGTGTCGTGTTTGGGATCCATTCACCTAAAGTAAGAGAAAAACTACTCAATGTCGGCTCTGATTTGACTTTGGATAGAGCTATAGACATTGTCAGGTCTCATGATATGGCCCAAGCACAGCTCAAAACCATAGCTAGCGGCAGCAGTGGCCTGCAGGAGCAGACTGTCCATGCTATCGGTCGCCATTATTCAAGGAAGACAGCTTGGAAAACGCGCCAAGACAAGGCAACAGGAAATATGGAGAGCACCTACAGACCTGATGGGGACAGAGAGCGTCATAAAACCTGTGGCTACTGCGAACAAGCCTCATGGACAAAAGACCACTGCCGGCGAAGGTAAACAGTGCAAAATATGCAGCAAATGGAATCATTTTGCAAAAGTATGTCGCTCAAAGCAAAATAAAGGAGTGCACACTGTAAGTGAAAATGACTCACACAGCAAGACAGACAATGAGGATTTGTTTATTGATGCAGTAACACAAGATAGCAGTAACAAAAGACAAACTGAACAGGCATATGCAGATGTGTTGGTTGGACCAAGTAAAACTACAGTCACCTTCAAGCTAGACACTGGAGCCTCAGCTAATGTCATTCCCACTAATGTTTTCAAAAGGCTTGGGATACAGGACACACTACAACCAACAACACGCCCTCTTTATGGTTACGGGGGTGAGAAGCTATCTGTCAGAGGAAAGTGCAACATCAAATGCCAGTACAAAGACATTCATCTGACATTAAAGGTCCACATCGTTGATACACTGGCTCCTCCTGTGCTAGGATTAAAAGCATGTTTGGACTTTGAACTCATTAAACTCATACTGTCTGTGCACAGCTCACCTGAGACATCAGTTATGGATGAGTTTGCCGATGTGTTCACAGGAATAGGACTGTTTCCTGGAGAGTGCACAATTCACATTAACCCCAATGCAGTACCTGTAGTTCACCCACCTAGGCGCGTCCCTTTGGCCCTCCGCGACCGCCTCAAAGAGGAACTGAAAAACATGGAAAAGCAAGACATTATTGTGAAAGTTACTGAACCAACTGAATGGGTTAATTCCATGGTAGCAGCAGAAAAACCACGAACAGGAAAATTGAGAGTATGTCTTGATCCAAGGGACCTCAATAAAGTCATCAAACGCCCACACTACCCCTTACCTACCCTTGAAGACACCACATCCAAATTGGCAGGAGCCTGTTTCTTCAGTGTAATGGATGCAAGGTCGGGCTACTGGGCCATTAAGCTCTCAGATGAGTCCTCAAAGCTGACAACCTTCAACACTGTTTTTGGACGATACAGATTCCTCCGCCTGCCTTTTGGATTGATCTCGGCTCAGGATGAGTTTCAGCGTAAAGTTGACGAGACTTATGAGGGTTTGCAAGGTGTCACGGCAATTGTTGATGATATCCTCATCTACGGAAAAACTAAAGAAGAACATGACACCAACCTCCGTGCCATGTTGCAACGCTCCAGGGAGCGGGGAGTCAAGCTCAACCCAGAAAAAGTAAACATCTGTGCCACTGAGGTCAGCTACTTTGGGCACAGAATACCAAGGATGGAATCAAGCCTGATCCAGCTAAGATTGCAGCTGTAAAGGACATGGAGCCACCAAAGGACAAAGGTGAGCTGGAAACAATCCTTGGCATGATTAACTATTTGTCCAAATTTGCCCCTGGACTGTCTGATGTCATGCACCCTGCGTCACCTGCTAAAGATTCAAGCGAATTCAGATGGGATGCACCGCAGGGAAGCATTCAAAAAGATTAAAGAACTCTCACTCAGGAACCAGGTCCAGTATTGAGATACTTTGACCCGAGCCAAGAACTCAGACTCCAAGTTGATGCGTCCAAATATGGATTAGGTGCAGTACTGTTACAAGAAGGAAAGCCCATAGGCTATGCATCCAAATCGCTATCTGATTGTGAAGTCAACTATGCACAAATCGAGAAGGAGCTCTACGCCATTCTCTTTGGATGCAAGCGCTTCCACCAGTACATCTATGGACGCCACATCACCGTGGAAAGTGACCATAAGCCACTGGAATCCATTTTAAGGAAACCACTTGCAGCAGCGCCTCCGAGGTTACAAAGAATGATGCTTCAGCTGCAGAGGTATAACTTCACCATCACTCACAGACCAGGCAAAGACATTCCTGTCGCAGACACTCTCTCCAGAAAGTCACTGCCTGACCAGGCCACCAGCCTCAGTGAAGGTATGGACATGCAGGTGCACACTGTCTACAGCAACCTACCTGTCAGTGACACCAGGCTTGAAGACATCAGGACAGAGACAGGGAAAGATGCTCAACTCATCGTGCTGAAAGGACAATAAATCAGGATGGCCTGAGGAGGGAAACTATGCCCTCAGAGCATAGCCGATATTGGAATCACCGGGATGAGCTCTCGCATATGAACGACATCCTGTTCAAGGGGGAAAAAATCATCATACCCACCTCACTGCGCACAGAGATGTTATCCCGTATCCATGCAGGTCACATGGGTATGGAGAAGTGCAAACAGCGAGCGCGTGACATCATCTTCTGGCCTGGGATGAACAAGCAGATCGAGGAGTTAGTTGGGAAATGCCACATCTGTAATGAGCATAAACCATCAAACACTAAAGAGCCAATGATAAGTCACAAGATCCCTGACAGGCCGTGGCAAACAGTAGCTACTGACCTGTTCACCTTAACAATGAGGACTATTTAGTCACCAGTAGACTTTACAGCAGATACTTTGAGCTTGACAGGTTCACAGCACCACAGCCGCTGCTGTTTACAAAACTGAAAGCTTCTTTTGCAAGACATGGAATACCAGAGACTCTTATATCAGACAATGGCCCACAGTACAGATGTAGAGAGTTTGGGTTTTGCAAAACCTGGGGTTCCACACACATTACCTCCACCGCACTATCCTCAAATAATGGCTTAGCCGGAAGTCTGTTCACTTGCAAAGTCTCTCATGGAAAAGGCCAAGGCTGATCAGAAAGACCCTTATCTGAGTCTGCTTGAGTATCGCATACCCCAGTGGCAATTTTAAGTCACCAGTTCAGCTGCTCATGGTCGTCGCACACGCTCAATCCTGCCTAACACTCACCAGCAGCTGCAACCCAAGATCATCAGACACAGAGATGTTCACATCAGGAGAACCCACAGACAACAACAGCAGAAAAATACTATGACAGATCAGCTAAGCAGATGTCACCTCTGCATGAGGACAACACATCCGCTTTCAGGAGAAAGGCTACTGGAACCAGCAGTTGTCATTCGTTCAGCTGATACTGAAAGATCCTACCACATCCGCGCATCAGAAGGACAAGAATACAGGCGAAACAGACGACACCTCCTGGACACAACAGAGACACTGAACACTCAGCTGGAGAAGACACAAACATGACACACAAACATGCACTGCACACTGACACACACAACGCAAAGACAACAGAAGAAGCAAGCCCACAGGCTGTGCGTTATCAGACAAGGTCTGGACGCGAGGTTAAACCCAGAGTTGTTATGGACTTATAGAAATGTGCTCAATATTTTCAGACACATATAAGCCATTGAAAGTGTTATGGTGTTCTATTTGTTATCCAGTATGACATTTGAGCAAGCTAGTGATAATTGAGATCTGTTGAATCTCTACTTTATAGCAGTCATAATGTGCTAACTTTATTTCAAAATGTTTCAGCAAGGGTTTATTGCATAGAAAAGCTATCCTTGAATGTTGTGTCCCCATTTTTCTTAAAAGAAGGGGGATGTATATTCTCAGAGAATATGATTTACGACCGGTCCCTGAAGTATACATGAATGTGATTGGACATGTGACGTGTGTGTTTACTTGCTAGTTGAATGCAGCCGGAGATGCAAGTTTGATGTTTGTTCCCGAAGTGGTGAATAAAGAGAATACAGTTGCAGCACTCGTGTGTTGGCTTAACTTTAACATATAGCACAGGAGCTGACTGTAGCCTGTATCAGGAGCTGAGCGCATATTGGGTCAGGTCGGTCTGTTTTTCTAATATTGTACAATGCATAGCGAGATGACCTCGTTACGGAGAGATGTGCTCAGAGAGAGAAAGACAATCATCAAGTACGACGCCCAGGTTTTTAGCAGCATGGTTCGGGGTAATAGTGACAGTACCAATTTTCAGGTTGAAGTCATGGCAGATTGACTCATGGGCAGGGATGACCAGGAGTTCGGTTTTTGACAGATTAAGCTGGAGATGGTGGTCTTTCATTCAAGTTGACAGATCAGAGAGACAGGCGGAGATGCGTGCGGAGACCGTGGTGTCGTCCGGCTGGAACGACAGGTATAGCTGTGTGTCATCGGCATAGCAGTGGTAGGAGAAGCCGTGTGAGCGGATAACATGGGACAGCGGGGTGGTGTAGATGGCAAACAGAAGGGGACCCAGCACCAACCCCTGCGGCACCCCCGTGGAGAAGGTATGAGTCGATGAACAACGACCTTGCCAACACAATAAAGGAGCGTCCATCGAGGTAGGACTCGAGCCAGGAGTGGGCAGAGCCTGTATGCCCATGTTAGCGAGTTGGTTAGGAGTATGTCGTGATTGACTGTATCGAAGGCAGCCGATAGTCGAGAAGGATGAGTACCGATGTTTGCCCTCGTGCTCTGGCTGTTTTTTAGGGTTCTGCGGGACAGATAGTAAGGCTGTTTCGGTGGAGTGGCCACTTCTGAAACCCGATTGTTTTGGGTCAAGTAGGTGGTGATGGGTGAGGAAGTCAGTGACTTGTTTAGAGACCGCCCTCTCAATGGTTTGAGAGGAAGGGAAGCAGTGACACCGGCCGATAATTTTCAACCAAGGCGGGGTTAAGCGTAGTCTTTTTCAGTAATGGCGTAACTCTGGCTTGTTTGAAGGCCGCTGGAAATACGCCTGAGGACAGTGAGGCATTTATCACGGATGTGATCGGTGGGACTACCGTAGGAGCGATATCTTGTAGGAGTTTAGAGGGGATGGGGTCCAGCGGGCAGGTGGTGGGTCGGTTGTTAATGATCAGTTTGGATACCTCGTCTTCTGAGAGAGGGGTGAACGAGGAGAGAGTTGCGCTGTTGTCTCGGGGGGGTAGCAGGTTGTGACTGGGGGGATCACAAAATTGTTTGCTGATAATTGCCACCTTGTCTGTGAAGAAGGAGGCAAAGCTGTCAGCAGTGAGGTTGGTGGCAGGTGGGGGTGGGGGAGGATTGAGCAGCGATTTGAAGGCGGAGTTTCTGTGAGTCAGTTGTGCTGCTGATTTTCTTGTTGTAATATTCCATTTTAGCAGTCGTGACAGATGAAGATGAAGATGAAGATAATGACGCTAGGAGAGATTGGAAGGCTTCTAGGTCAGCAGGGTTTTTGGATTTGTGCCATTTCCGCTCTGCAGCTCTGAGTGCTGTACGTGACGAGCGGATGGCATCAGTCAACCATGGGCGGGGCTGAGTGGAGCGTGCTGGTTTGCTAGAAAGAGGGCACAGGGTATCTAGGCATGCGGTTAGTGTGGAACTGAGAGATTCTGCGGCTGCATTAACATCTAGCGGAGAGAAACTGTTGGGACGGGGAAGGGCAGTAGCGACAACTGAGGCGAAGTGAGTGGCAGACAAGTTGCGGAGATTGCGTCGAGAGGTGGTCATGGGTTGAGGGGTGGTAGGTAGTTCTGGGAGGGAAACCATGAAGTGGATGAAGAAGTGGTCAGAGGTATGTAATGGTGTGACCATTATGTCATCAGTTTTGCAGTTTTTGGTAAGGGCGAGATCCAGTTGATTGCCGTTTTTGTGAGTTGGGGGAGTACTGACTAGTTGCATGTCAAATAAGTTGATGAGGGATAGAAAGTCTGTGGCGTAAGCTTTGCCTAGATGGATGTTGAAATCACCGAGGACCAGCAGCGGGCACTCAAGTTCAGGGATTGAGGACAGTAGCGTGTATAACTCATTGACGAAGTCACCCAGAGGTCCAGGAGGACAGTAGATGACGATCACTGAGCATTTGACTGGAGCTATGACTTTGATTGCATGGTGTTCAAATGAGCAGTAGTTGGTGTTGAGGAGCAGGGGAGCATAGTTCCATTTGTTGTTAACCAGGACCCCAGTTCCTCCTCCTCGCTTGGAGAGACGGGGGGTATGGGAGAAGGAGTGAGCTGCGGAGAGTGCTGCCTGAGTGGCGGTGTTTTCGGTTTTAAGCCAGGTTTCGGTGAGGACCAGTAGGTCCAAGGATAGACTGCTGGCATAAGCCAGGATAAAGTCCACCTTGTTGACAGCAGTTCCATAGGCCAACAGAGAAGGTTTTGGTGGGTGTATAATGTTCCAGTGGCCGGAGGTTAAATAGATTCCTGGTGCGAAGGTTGCGGCGTAGGGGGGTCCATGCAGTAGAAACTACGGGGATCTTCTGGAAGCACATAGCGATATAGGTAGGACAGATGGAGGATAGTTTTGCCTTGCTCGGTGGACTCGCGCAGGTAGACTCGCTTGTCTTAACCCAAGGAGGTCTTCACACGAGGGGGGCTTCAGACGAGGGCTGACGCCTTCCGCTGACGCTGCAGCGCAGAATGCCTGTTGAAATAGGTGCAGGTGCCACTCCCTGAGTCCACCCTCTTTTGCAAATAACAAAAGGCTGTGGTTTCTGGGGCGTGTCACTTGTTCACACCTGAGTCAAATCCAGTTTTGGGTACAGCAGAGTGAAATTAATCCTAGTTAAATTACCTTAAGTGAATTCTAGAAGAACTTACTGTCAGCTGTTGACTCCACACTTTCTTCAAGCTTGTCCTGCATACCTTTATCTTTAGCCCTTTTCTCCTCTTCTTCTTTTCTTTGTTTTCTAAACTGGGCACCTGATGGCTTCTTTGGTTTTTTACTTTGGTCCATGATGAAGACCGATGAAGATCGGTTCGCCCGTCAATTAACTGGAGTCACGTGAGGTCACGTAGATTTTTTTATTTTTTATTTTTTATTTTTCACATAACCCAAATAATTACATGTAGGTATATGGGTCTATGTTAATTCTAGGAATGAAATACAATTTATTTGGAAGCAGTTTGTGTTGTGTGGCCTGCCGCCTGGGATCGGTCTGTCCCTCGCCCCCCTCCACGTTGCCTCTTCTGACACACACACAACCTGTATGACTCAGCAGTAGCAGTAAGGAGGGGCGCCCACTCCACTAACTTGACGTGGAAAGCGGTATGGAAAACTGGCACGTTTTTTTTTTTTTTGTGCGTCCTCACATAGATTGCAGGCTGGGCGGTCGCCCAAATTGCCCATAGCAAAAACCGGCCCTGTGCATATGCATTTACTTAAAGTTAACTGAACATACACACCTCAGAGCCATTGATGGTCTGCAGTTTGACAGCCAGGAGTATGAGGTCAGTTCATGTCAGAAAACCAAGCTCACAGTTCATTTGAATCCTATTCACTTTAGGATTAGCTACTGTAAACCACTAGTTAGCTGTTAGACGCCAACACTAGTTGGTTCATTTCCTATTAACGCCCTATTATTCCTATTAATGTTAGGATTAGCTAAAGCTAACTGCCATTGGACGCCAACACTAGTTCACAGTTCATTTTAATCTAACTGCATCTAAATCTAAACTGAATCCTATTTACTAACCGCTAGTTAGCAATTAGATGCTAACTTATAGTTCATTTGAATCCTATTTACTAACCACTAGTTAGCTGTTAGATGCTAACTCACAGTTCATTTGAATCCCATTTACTTTAGGATTAGCTAATGTTAACTGCTAGTTAACCATTAGACACTAACTCAGTGTACATTTGAATCCTATTTACTTTGGCATTAGCTAACACCACTAGTTTGCCAGTAGATTCTAACGCTAGCTCACAGTTCATTTGAATCTTATTAACTTAATTTTCTTATTAACTTAATCTTATTAACTTCACTAGTTAGCTGTTGTAGTTTGAATCCTGTCATTTGAATCCTATTTATTTTAGGATTAGTTAATGCTAACCGCCACTTAGTCTTTACAGCACAGTACATTTAATAAAGCATTGCCTAATGTAAACCCTGTTAAAGAAGTTAAGCAAGTATATATATATATATATATATAAATATATATATATATAGATAATATATATATATATATATATATACACATACACACACACACACAACACATCAATAAAAATAAGGTATATACAAGATCAAATTAACATTAAATAAAGTGCAACAAATGCAAAATTAATTGTCCGTGTTTGTGTCAGCTGAGGGGGAGCATTATAGAGTTTAATAATCACCACAGGCAGGAAGGATTCCTGTGTCGCTCTGTGGTGCATTTAAGAGAGAGGAGTCTGCTGCTGAAGGAGCTCCTCTGCAGAGCCAGTGTGTCATAGAGAGAGTGAGAGTCATTGTCCAATATGGAATGAAGCTTGGACAGCATCCTCCTCTCTGCCACTGTCGTCAGAGTGTCCAGCTCCTCCCCCACGACATCACCAGCTCTCCTGACCAGTTTGTTAAGTCTGTTGGTGTCTGCGATCTTCAGCCCACTGCCCCAGCATGTGACAGCAAAGAAGATTGCACTGGCCACAACAGACTCCTAAAACATCCTCAGCATTGTCCGGCAGATGTTAAAGGACCTCAGCCTCCTTAGGAAAAAGAGTCAGCTTTGGCCCTTTTTGTAGACAGCCTCTGTGTTTCTAGCCACAACAGTCCTGTATTCACTATCATCACTCTTTTCAATACAACCAACTACCTGTATTCACTATCATCACTCTTTTCAATACAACCAACTATTGCTAAATCATCAGAGAACTTCTGAAAGTGGCAGGATTCGGTGCAATAGTTGAAATCTGAGGTGAAAAGGGTGAAGAGAAAGGGAGAAATAACAGTCCCCTGTGGGGTCCCAGTGTTACTGACCACCCTATCGGACACGCAGTTCTGTAGGCGTACGTACTGTGGTCTGCCCATCAGGTAGTCAACACTGTAGGCGTACGTACTGTGGTCTGCCCATCAGGTAGTCAACAATGGGGGCCTCCACCTGCATTGCAGTCATCTTCTCACCCAGTAGAGTCGGACGGATGGTATTAAAAGCACTGGAGAAGTCAAAGAACATGATTCTCACAGAGCTTGCCGGGCTGTCGAGATGAGTGTAGACTCTGTTCAGCAGGTAGATGATGCCATCCTCAACTCCCAGTCGGGGCTGGTAGGCGAACTGTAATGGATCATTGAAGGACCATAGGTTTTTTTTCCAGGACGAGCCTCTCTAGGGTCTTCATTATGTGGGACGTCAAGGCTACCGGTCTGTAGTCCTGAGGGCCACTGGGACTTTGGGTCTTTGGCACAGGAACAAGGCAGGACGTCTTCCACAACAATGGGATCCTCTGGAGGTGAATGCTCAGGCTGAAGACTTGACACAGTACTCCAGATAGCTGAGGGACACGGGCTTTAAGCACCTTTGGAAAAACATCATCAGTTGTCTTCTCACCAGGTCAGGTGTAAAGGACACTGTAGAGGTGACAGTTAGGGGAGGGGTGAGGTCCTCAGGTTGTGGCCGACATGATGCAGAGCAGGGGGAATGGGTGGAGTAGGTGGTAGTTAATTGAGGTGGTGAGGTGCAGACAAGGGGTCTGTTGTGTCAGTTCATTGGCTCGGTCTACACGTCTTTCCAGCCCCGTGCTACCAGTCTTCTGGAACCCGGTGATGGTTCTCATGCCACTCCACACATCCCTCATGTTATTTCACTGGAGTTTATTCACTCTAGCTTTCTCCAATAATTTTCTTTAGCCTCCCTGATTTTAAATTTGAGTACCCCCTGCACTCTCCTCACCACATCACGGTTGTCATCTCTGAACACTCACTTCTTTTCATTAAGGATGGCCTTAATGTCCTTGGTGATCCAAGGTTTATCATTAGCGTAACAGGTGACAGTCCAAGCTGGAATATTGCAGTCCACACAGAAGTTGATATAGTCAGTGATGCACTCTGTGAGCTTATCAATGTCCTCCCCGTGGGGCTCACAGAGTGCAGGCCAGTCAGTCACCTTAAAGCAGCCCTGCAGTGCCTCATAAGCCTCCTCCGACCACCTCCTCACAGTCCTTGTGGTCGTAGGCTTCCTCTTCACCAGAGGCACATAGCAGGGTTTGAGGTGAACCAGGTTATGATTAGAGCTGCCCAGAGGGGGGAGAGAAGAGGAGATGTATGCATCCTTAATGTAAGCATATAACAGGTCAAGGGTCCTCTCCTCTCTGGTAGGACAGCTCACGTTTTGTTTGAAAGTCGGCAGAACTCTATCAAAGGTGATGTGGTTAAAGTCTCCCGACATGATGATGAGGGCACTGGGGTGTTGGGTCTGCAGTTTGGAGATGATGGTATGAATGGTGCTACAGGCAGATGTTGGGTTTGCAGAGGGAGGGATGTACAGGACAACAATGATGACATGCGGGATCTCTCTAGGTAGATAGTATGGACGTAGATCAACGGCTAGCAGTTCAACATCCGGACTACAGAGCTGTTCTTTAATTGTGATGTGACCGGGATTACACCATCTGCTCTTAACTAGAATGGCAAGCCCCCCTCCTTTCCGCTTACCGCTCTCGGTACAATCCCGGTCGGCCCGGACAGTGTGGAAGCCATCGACGGAGACGTTCTGGTCCGTAATGTCCCTGTGCAGCCATGTCTCCGTGAAGCACATCAGACTGCATTCCTGGTACTCTGCGTGGCTCTGCGTTAGCACTGTTAGCTCGTCCATTTTGTTGCTAAGAGACCGCACATTTCCCATAACAACAGAGGGGAGACACGGCTTACAATATAAATATATATTATATATGGATTACAAATATACATACATGGCATACATATATTCTCATAGTTTTTTATGTAATAATCAAATTCTTTTTAGCTAATTTTACACTTTTATAATATTCTATGGCCATCATTGCTATGATTGTGTTAGCCTCATCGTTAGCATCTCTGCTAGCACTAATATGGCCACTAATATGGCCAATAATAACCTCCAACCTGCCGCCCTTTGTTGCATGTCTTTCCCCTGTCTCTCTCTCCCAAAATTCATGTCCTTCTTCAGCTGTCTCTATACTATAAAGCTTGAAAAGGCCAAAAATGATATATCTTAAAAATGTGAAATGAGCTGATAGTATGAAGTGGTACAATGTTGTGTAATACTGTAGAAATTTGTAGAACTGTAGAAAGTTATAGTAATAGTATAAGAAAGAATGAAATTAGCTGAAAAAAGTAGAATGACAGGCTTGGGACACAGAGGTAGGACTCGGATGCAGAACTGAATAGAAGGCTTTTGTTCTGGTACTATAGGTTTGTTCAATAGTTCTAGGAGTAAGTTCATAATACTGCCACTAGTGGGCAGTGGTCTCCCTCTAGAGACTCAGGAGGTAGCTTCAGGAAGTCATGTTTTTAGAACTGCAGGAGGCAACACAGAACAGCGCTGCATGCTATCTGTTAACATGAGCAAATAACTGTTTACATCTTATGCTATACAGAGCATCGTCGGTATGTATTATCGTTGTATATCTTTATGTTTAATTTAGAGTTCATTATTTGTCACTACAAAAGGTTGTTCGTGAAGTTTGAGGAAAAATGCTGATTCTCAGTTAATTTCCATGATGAACTACTATAGTAGTTCATACTATAGTGAAAGATTGATAACATGTTAAAAACAAGAAAGTTATGGTTAATTAGAGTAATAGTTTAAAAACAAATACATGAGTACAATGAGATGTAAACATGAGTGAGTTAAAAAGGTTTAAAATTGAGTGATTTAATTCATGATAAAACACGTTTACAGCGTATGTTCAAGAGGCGTACAGTAGCAATTTGTCTGATTATGCCATGTTTGTGTGTTCTCAGTTTCACCCTTTTTCAAGTCAATAAACCTGAGGATAACCTGATGAACATCTACAGAGTTTTGATGAGAAGAAGGCGTTTAACTTAAAGCCAAGATATATTTAGCACATATATTGAGGGCGGCACAGCTTTATTAAGCACACAAAAATAAGGAGAATGAACAGAAAGCACCTCAAACAGGAGGGATGGCTATCAAAAATTACTTTACTAAATCCTATTGTCTAGGGGGAAAAAAAACCAAACAAACAAAAAATCGATGAGAACAGAAAACGCCTCCGAGAAGGGAAAAACCACAAACAGGGAAGAAGTCCAAACTCTAGTTATGAAAATAAAATGACAAAAGGCCAACAAAAAACTCTCTAATCGAGGCGAAAACTGTGACTGGGATTTACTATGACAAGATACGACTGGTGGGTCAAGAAGAACAGCATGACACACTGGCACAGGACAAAGGGAGACGCAGACTACTGTATATGAACACATGGAGGTAATGGGGAACAGGTGGACACAATCAGGAATCAGGGAAGACAATCAGACTGGTGACACATGAGGAAGGGCAAGTGACCTGAAACGAGAGGAGAGTTAATTTCCAAAATAAAACAGGAAGTCACAAAACAAACATGGAGACAGGACAAAAACTCAACTTGACATACCGGTGTGACAAGAATAGTATAAGAAAGTGTAAAATTAGCTGGAAAAAGTAGAATAGTATAAGAAAGTGTGAAATTAGCTGGAAAAAGAATAGTATAAGAACGTGTGAAATTAGCTGAAATTACATTACATTACATTGCATTTAGCAGACGCTTTTATCCAAAGCGACTTACAGAGGAGGACATAAGCTGAGAAAGGTGTAAAGGAGCACAGAGTAGTTGTTAGTTTTGTTAGTTTTGTTAGGCAGGGAAGCATTCTCGAAACAGAAAGGTTTTTACAAGTTTTTTAAAGGTAGAAAGGGATGTTGCTGTTCTAGTAGCCGTTGGTAGGTCATTCCACCATTTGGGGACAACCACAGAGAAGAGTTTAGAGTGACCTCACTTTGCGAGAGGCGAGGGTACAACTAGACGGTTTGTATGAGCGGAGCGTAGCGCCCTGGTCGGGACGTGAGCCTTTAGTAAGACACTGTGATAGGCAGGGGCAGATCCTGAGGTGGTTTTGTAGGCTAGCGTCAGAGCTTTGTGTTTAATTCTACAGGCAGCCAGTGCAGGTCGCTGAAGAGTGGGGTGGCATGTGACCTTTTTGGTTGATTGGAAACCAGTCGCGCTGCGGCATTCTGGACCATTTGCAAAGGTTTGATCGTGCAAGCAGGTAAGCCAGCCAAGAGCGAGTTGCAGTAATCGAGGCGGGAGCTGACTGTAGCCTGTATCAGGAGCTGAGCGGCATATTAGGTCAGGTATGGTCTGATTTTTCTAATATTGTACAATGCATAGCGAGATGACCTCGCTATGGAGGAAATGTGCTCAGAGAGAGAAAGACAATCATCAAGTACGATGCCCAGGTTTTTAGCAGCATGGTTAGCATGAAATAAGTTGTCTCTGTCATTAAATAGCTATCGTCGTGTGTGTGTGCTTGTGTATGTTAAGGAGAGAGTTTTACAAAGTGTTTTATTTTGACGGGACTCTTATTTTGAAAGCCTTTTGTCTGTGTCTGTGTGTGTGTCTGAGAGAGAAGGATAAAATGACATTAAAAATGTAGCCTTGATAGTCATTGATTATATAAAAGACAGTGAAAATAGCCCCTCCTCCCCCTCCTCCCTCAGGCAGGATGGAGGGCCAACTGCCGGGCCCTAATCAGAAGAGCAGTTAAATGCACCTGTTAGAACGACAGTTGGAATCTGTTGATCTGGAAACAGTTGATCTGTGACCTATCACGTTTCACAGTACATTCAATTCACACAATGACCGAAATTCATATGTGGACTTCCCGTGGTCCCAACAATATTGTAACAATACGTTTTATTGACCAGGTCAGGTGGTTGGGTTACTGTAACAGGAAGTGACCTGTGACCCGGGGCGTGACCTGTGACCTCTCGCGTTTCACAATAAAAGTCCATTCAATTCACACAATGACCGATATTCATATGTGGACTCCCTGTGGGCCCAACAATATTGTAACAACGTGTGAGATTACCTGTAAAAGGTTAGAGTAATATTTCTATATTCACAATATTTATACTTTCAACTTGTATATATTTTTTATATGTTATGTATAACATCTCCCTCAGGCTTCTCAGAGGCAGACGTAAGGTTGCCAAGGAATGAGCGCCATCTGCCGGGTAGTGGTGTGCGATACTGCATATTTTGGTATCGATCTGATACCAAGGGCCAGCATCATCGATACCGATACTTTTCAATAAATCATTGAATTGCTAAATCTCAATTAACGCTGCCGTTACGCTGCCAACGCGTGCCCGGTGTGAGTTGACGCCGGGCAAAGGACGGAGGTAAACCGTTACATCCCCTGTTTGAGTCCTGTGTAAGTGTGACAGCTTCAGTAGTGGTGTCAATATGTATGTCACTCACTCTAGCAGGCGCAATACACACTCATTATAAACGCAGAGTTGGAGTAAAAACCTGCTTAACCTGCAAAAACGGTAAAAGATTTTGTAAAGTTGAGTACAAGGTTAATAGTTTAAGATCTTGTGTAAGTAGTAATTTGAATGTCTGTAGTACAAAGTATGCAGTCATAGTAGTCGTTTAAAGTGAAGTGGTTCTGTTGAGAGATGCAATGCATTCTTATGGGGGGAAATTTGGAGAAAATGTTTAATAATTTGTACAATATTTCTAGTAAAGATTTGTAAAGTAATAGCCGGAATGTCCTGAATGAGTGGCATCTGGTGATATAATTTTTATGTTTGTAGGACAGGATTTGTGGGAGTAGGAAAAAAAAATAAAAATAAATATAGGTGTAAGCAGCAATGAGGGGTCCAAGCTAATCGGTCGATCATGGAATAATAGTACTTACTTACATTTATTCACAACTATTTACTATTTATTCACAATGTTGGCAACCATCACATTTCAATTCCTAATCCTAACACATCAATCATAATACAAAGCAACACTACATTTTGCTAACTGCAGCACCCCAAGTGGCCGAATTGAACCAAATTTGGCCTGTCCCCTCGAAATGTACAAGCAAATTTGATTTTGATACGTCAAACCGGTTCTGAGATATAAGTTAAAAATCCAATTATGGCAGCCGCAATCTTACGCTGACATGAAAAATTTTGAAAGGACCTGAATTGAGACCTTCCACAGTTTCGGAAGAAAGAATAATAATAATAATGAGAAGAAATGGTAGAAAAACAATGGGTTCCCGCAGCTTTGCTGCTTGGACCCCAGAAATAAAGATTTGGATAACAACAGTGTGGACGCGGGAATAGATAATAGATAGTGTGCTCATTCAAGCACACTCAATAAGCGCAGTGAATAACGGTGTACGTGCTTGTGTGGTCTGTTAGTGAGAGAGTTTTACAAAGTCTTTTATTTTGAAGGAACTCTTATTTTGTAAGATGTTTGTCTTTGTCTTGTGTGTGTGTGTGTGTGTGTGTGTGTGTGTGTGTGTGTGTGCGCGTGTGTGTGTGTCAGGGCCAGGTGGAGGCCACCAATCAGAGTAGAGCAATCAACCGCAGCTGCTCCTGTGAGATTTGACACCGCTGAGAGAGAGAAAAAACGCTGAAAGTACCCCTCGAACAGGAAGGATTTTTGGCCATAGTTCCAAACATTGAGCATCTTGAGCTCTTCCTGAACGTCTACATAAGAGAGAGTCAAAATGGTTGTGTTCAGACATTTATTACACAATTAATTCTATAAACCAATTGTAAAAATGTCAGTTATCCCATAAAGCAAAACCTCTTTGCTCTCACTGAATCTTAAAGCCAGCTGAAGCTGAAGGAATCGGACTTCTCCATAAATAATTCAACTCATTTCACTGAATAAACGGTCAGCAAATTAAATATTCCTTTACCTGTTTTTGCTATTGGGTAGTCTTTCCACTGTTCCAACAATCACCAGCTCTAAAAACATTCTGGTAAAATATTTTTTTGTCAAAGGACTCTGGTCTAGTGGCTTTGAACAGAGAGTAAATTGGCTTCAGCTGCCTGTTGGAAATGACTCTCTGATGGCAAAGAAAGGCTGTGAAAATATTCTAAACATAGCGTTCGTTTTTTTAGGCTTCTATAACATGTTACAGTTCTCACCATCCACAGCAGGTCTTTGCTTAGCTTCAATCCCAGTAGGGAGTTGTCAATCAACCTACGATCTGCCTACACAGTCTTGTGAAATGGAACTGCAAAATGAGCTGTTTTTCAACCAGTTTTGTCACTCAGATTTTGTGGATGCTTAATCAGACCATCAACATTAATATCATACATGCATTTTCACATTTCCAATGATTTAACAATTAGTATGTCACTTGAGGTAGGACATTTAGGCATTTCAGACTTTGAAATTAGAAAAAAAATGTTAAAGACAGCTGACCTGTAGCGGTGTTTTCAGATCCCTGTGCAGGCTCTCGTGCAGTTTGTTGAAGCTCTGGAGAATGGCTACAGCAAACACAAGAACCCCTACCATAACCTGATTCATGCCGCTGATGTCACTCAGACTGCCCACTTCTTGATGCTGCACACTGGACTGATGGTAACACATAAAAACATACATAGTTTCTATAGTCATATACATGTTCATATATATTGCATTTTTCTACAGTGAGAATGTGTGTACATGTGTTTTTGTGCAGCACTGGCTCAGCGAGCTGGAGATTCTTGCAATGGTTTTTGCTGCAGCTATTCATGACTTTGAACACACAGGAACCACCAACAACTTCCACATCCACACCAGGTAATGTAGACAGTAATGAGAATACTCTGTCTTCTATAAAGATTATTTAAAGGATCTGGGGGATCTGACAGTGGCAGTTCTCACAAGTAGGGCCTGATGGAACAGGTTTCTTTTATGCTATGAGCTTAGATTTACGTCTTTAGGTATAACTTTGAAAGACACTGAACTACCAGCCCAAATGAAAATTAAAGCTGCAAGCAGCGATGTACGGGCCCTCGCACGTGCGCACGTCGGGGTAGGTGCATCACACACCTGTCTGTCAAGTGTAGAGCAGGCCATGAAAATCACATGTACATCACGACATCACAACAAGAAGCTGCAGCAAACCAGCTTTTGGCCTCCAGAGGGAGACAAACACACAACCGTAAGTTGGAAAGCTGTCACTGCAGTCACAGAGGGTCCTCGAACCACAGCGTATGAGGTGGCGTCATTGTTTTCACCAGGAAGCATCACTAAGTCCTGAAGCCCTACATAAGCCAATTTGATGACACTGCAGCGATCCAGATAGGCGTAACACCTTGACATGTGAAGCGTGACATTTCCAACCACCAACAGGTGGCGCTATACGTCAGTGTGAGTATGAGCATATGTAAGCGTTCAGGCCGTGTCCAGCGTCCACCCTATGACGTTTGGTCAGGATAGGACAATGTATCCACAAGTTATAAGCGACTTTGTGTTTTGTGGCGAGTAGTGGCGAGTCCTCGAACTTTGAATAACCAGGAATCACCTGGCCAAGTTTGAAGCCATTAGCATTTAATCTGTAGGACGAGTTCGATCATATGCAAGGTGTGGAAATGGGCAAAAATGGCGCCAAAACACAACTTCCACCCAAAATGGCCGACTTCCTGTGCATCTGGCACCATGGCGTCCATAAGCATTTTTGTGCATCTGGGTATGACACATGCGTGTGCCGAATTTTGTCGTCCTATGCCAAAGTCACCCCATTTTTTGGCCGTTTTTGAAAATCTGTAGGGGGCGCTATAGAGCCATTTTGCGACGCCAATGCACGCAACCGCCAAATTATCAAAAAAAAATTCACAGGCATGATGCGCAGGCAAAAATCTGTGACTTTTCATGAACGTTACGGGCACGTAATTCGTCCCAGAAGAGGGAAAAGAAGTAAAATAGTGCAGAAAAAGTCCTTCAGTTTCAATAGGTCCTCGCACCACTGTCGGTGCTCGGGCCCTAATAAAGAGATAAGACTACATGCCTAGAGCACTGCTAGTGGCTCTAATGTAATTTAGCTGCCTAAACTTTAAGTATCATACCCTAAAACTTGCTTGAGTTGTGTAATTTATCATCAAGTCTGCATTCTTTTTAGCCATGCATATGTTTAGCAGGTATAATGTTTGTTATGTTCACCATCTAGTATGTTAACATGCTAATATTTGCTAAGTAGCTCTTCACACATGTACCAGAGAGAGGTAATTTGTAATGAATTTCTTTTAAAAAGGACAAATTGGACAAAGTGGTGGGCGAAGAAACATTGACATTACATAACTGAAATACTAAAATACTGGATATTTACAAACATTTGCTGATGGTATACAGTCGTCCCTCGCTATAACGCAGTTCACTTTTCGCGGACTCGCTGTTTCGCGGATTTTTTTAGTGTAATTTTGCATGCTTTTTTTTACAGCGTACTATACAGTATGAACGCGCATTGTGTTCTGCATCCTAAATTGGCTAAGGGAGAACCGCACATGTGTTCTGCATCCTGATTAACTAAGGGAGTACTGTACAAAATGTGTGTAAAAAGGTGTATAAAAGTGTGTGGTTAGGGGTTTTACGGCCTTAAAACATGTATAATAATTGTAAAACTTACTTCGCAGATTTCGTTTATTGCGGGTTATTTTTAGAATGTATCCCCCGCGATAAACAAGGGACATGTATTCACAAAGATGTGAATCTCTTAACCAGGAGAATAACAAGAACATAAAAAAGCATGTTTTGGTGGTGCTTCTATATATTAAGTAGCAGATTGCTACTTCAGCAGCATCTGATTGGATGTTATGTCTATCTGTCAGGTCGGAGGTGGCCATACTGTACAATGACAGGTCGGTGCTGGAGAACCATCATGTCAGTGCTGCCTACAGACTGATGGCAGAGGAGGATATGAACATCCTGGTCAACCTGAACAAAGATGACTGGAGGTGCGCACACATAAATCACACATCACTGATGAGCTGATACTTATATACTTTACAGATCTGCCTGTATTTCTCAGTGCCTTCCATGGGAAAACTAATTTTTCACTCACAATAATAAATATAGGCCTGAAAAACATTCACACACCCACACACCAACAGTGGTCTGTGCTGACTGAACCAGCCACTTTCTGGCTCCTACGGACTGAGCTACTCCCACCTACACACACATCCATCCATTTTCTGTAACCACTTCATCACTTCATCAGTGCTGGAGGCAGGTACGGCGTGGACAAGTTGCCAGTTCATCACAACGCACACACTAAAATGTAACTTGATTGTGTGTATTGCTTATTGACAGGGAGCTGAGGGCTCTGGTCATAGAGATGGTGATGTCAACAGACATGTCGTGTCACTTTCAGCAGATCAAAACCATGAGGAATGCCCTGACACAGACACACAGGTCAGTGCTGCAACCATGACATGCATAATCTGCTCGTTATCAACACACACACACACACACACACACACACACACACACACACATGCATGCATATACATACACATACTGTATATATATACACAACTTTCCAATGAAATGATTTTCTTCTCTTTCTCCAGTATAGACAAAGTGAAGGTTTTGTCTCTGATGCTTCATGCTGCAGACATCAGTCATCCAGCCAAGGCCTGGCCACTGCACTACCGCTGGACTCACAGTCTGATGGAGGAGTTCTTTAGACAAGTACACACATACACACACACACGCACACACACACACACACACACACACAAAACACAATGTGTTGAAAGAGTTTGGAGGGTCATGTTTCTTATCCATATTAGTACGAGAAAATACAAAAGTGTAAAGAATTAATTAAACATTGTGTGAAATTGCATTGAGTTAAAGGTCAATGGTGAGGTCAGGAGGGAAGTTAGTGTTCAGGAGCCTCTGATGTCTTATGCTGTAATATTTATTGATGCTTGACCAAGGAGAATTAGAGACACTCTCAAAGTACATCAGAAGTGCCTGAGTCTGTCTCACTTTCTGCACAACTCATCCTGGTGGATAGACTTTAAACCCCTACAGATAACACCACAAATAATATAGCCAATTAGAGAATTTTACCCAAGCAGGTGTTATTGTCAGCATATTCTAGTCTGGAGACACTGTTGTCTGTAGAGTTGTCACGATACCAAAATGAGTAACCACAATACTATACCAGACAAAGTATCACGGTTCCGGGTATTATTGCGATACTGTGGCCTTATTTTTTTTATGAACTGCAATGTATTTGTACAAGTTATAAATACTTATTAATAACTTATAATGTTGTTTGGTGCATGATAAACAGCGGAGCTGTCTTCATGGAGTTGGTTCTTGCCGGCAGAAACATGGACAGCCAATCAGCTAACAGACGGGTGGACCAAGCATACGGAAACATCACCAGTAACAGGCAAACAGCTAATCATTCAGTTCGGTTGCAGTAGTTGCATTGTGGGTTAGTTTACAAGGAAGTAGCATGCAGTGAGAAGGAGAGTAGAGGTGGCCGCTATGTAGCAAAAACTGGCGATGGTAATATAGTAATCCACGGTAGTACCGTCGTGTAGAATTTTTAGTATAGTAGGAACCATTACGATTTGGCAGCGCGGGGTAACGTGGGTACTGTGGGTACCATGGGTATTGTGCAACTCTAGTTGTCTGTTTATACATATGGGGTGCACATCAACTGTGTGGAAAAATAAGAAACTCCTTGCCAGTAGACCCTGTGGCTGGCGGACACAAATCAAGTGCGTATCTGTGGGTCCATCCCGATGAAATTTTGCTGTGATATTCAGACACTTCATTTCCTGCATTCTGGTAAATTTGCAATCATGCTTTGTATGCATCAATTTCAAAGTCCTTGTTACTGTCAACATGGATGTAAATGAAACAAAGGGTCAAACAGAATAAAGCACAGTTGGATCACTTCTATTAAAATTAAAACACCAGATCATAGACATGAGCAAAATGTTTGGTCTCTCAATATAACTCCACTCTGTGTCCTATGCCTTGGTGCTGCTCAGACGTGAGAGTCCTCCTGCTCAATGTTGCTACAGGTGAACCATGGGTGAAATATTCCTACTGACAGGACTGATTCACTTATGGTTGATCGGCCATTCAAGTCTCTTGTTACAGGCAGACTTCAGCTGGAGATGTTTACAACATTTGAAAAAAGATGTGCGTTTGAGTATCCCTAACCAGGCGAAAAATGATATTGAGTGACTGACAACTTTCCTGTCATCGTGGAAAGTGACACTTTTTTTTTCCATATTACTCCAATATATTATTTTGCAATATTTTTGCATGTACATTCCACTGTCTAGGTGCTGGTCCTAGCTGCTATCAGAGTTAATGTGTAATGTGTGTGCAACCCTACCAAATGTTCATAGAGACACTGATTAGTCCTCACCCTAAAAACATTTTTCTTGTAACATTAAGTGTGGAGACATATTGTTTGAAAATATGGATATATTATTAAGTGGCAAGCCATGTCTGTGTGAACATCACACAGAGTTGATTTGAGAACCTAGAAAACACACCATGTCCATGTTGCTTTGGTGTGTCTTTCCTAGGGAGATAAAGAGGTGGAACTCGGCCTTCCTTTTTCTCCACTCTGCGATCGCAAAGCCACCATGATTGCCCAGTCACAGATAGGTAAGAACAACCACCATGCCACAATACCTAAGATCACAGGCAGGTGAGGAAAAGTACTACTAACTGGTAAATATTACAGCGGCTATCAAAAAGAGGTCACACAGAATATCCTAAATGTGTGTGTGTATGGTTGAAGATAAAGAAAGAATGTGCACATTCTTTGATCTCCGATTATTCAATTAGAAAAATAATAACAATTGTCCTGTCCTTTATTCTTTCATCCTCTTATCTTTTCATCTGTCTGCCTGTCTCTCTTACTGGTTGCAGGTTTCATAGACTTCATTGTTGAGCCGACTTTCAGTGGTTTAATTGACACAACAGAAAAGGTGATTGGTCCTCTAATAGAAGAGGACAGGAGGGCCAGAGAGACTGGAAACAGGAGGTCTAGGTACCACTACTACTATTATTACTTTTACTGGGGAAAAGTAATCACAAAATAGAATAGAATGAATCACAACATCCAACCTTATATCTAATAGATGTAAGTTGTCAGCTGGACACAAATCTGATGAGTGACTGTGTTCATAAAAAGGAATGCACCAATACAATTCTCAAATATTGATTCTGATACCCAATCTCTGAATATGAACCCATACCAAGTAACAATCTCTGTGTGAAACAGAAGATATATGTGAGCTAATGTGAGGCTGAAGACTTCATAAGTGATGGGTCAGGGGACAGTTTTTGGGTGGGTAGCTGCTCTAATGGAAGCACAGAGAATTGTGTAGGACTCTACAGCTCTGCCTCCTTTTTTTAACTCTGGGTTGTGACACTTTAGGTTTTTAGCAGAAAGTTGTCCAATTATCTATGAAGCCCACATCGTTTACTGGACACCACCTTGACAGCCAGCGATGGAATGATGACATGCTGCTAAACAGGTCATCACTGGTCAGATTAGGCAGAGAAAAGTCTGATATGGTTTTTGTATATGTACACACTGATGAGGCCACTGTCCTATACGACTGGATGAAATATGGAAAATGCAATTTTAACGCTGATGTAAAAGCTCAATTGTTTTGATCTTCTCCAAGCCCATGGTCCATGACTTTTCTCTGTTCTAGTCTAACAGGAAGTGGTTCAGTTACTGTGGAGTCAGTGCAGAGACACAGTAGTGGTCGGCATGGAAACAGTGATGATGGACAGATGGACTTTTCCCTGACAGCCATTGAGCTACCGGCTCTGAGGCTCCACCTTTCTGGCGTCATAGCCAGCAACAAGGACAGATGGAAAGAGCTGTCTGTGCATGGTACTGCACACACACTCACACACACACACACACACACACACCTTTTAGAAGTCTTCCAGATGCAGCATTTTATTCTGTTATATTCTATTCTGTGTAGAATATAAGGCTGTTATATTTTTGACAGATGTCAGATATCAAAAGCAGATCAGGCTGGCTGTAAGTTAGACAAACGTCATAAAGAATATATAGATTGTCTCTCCGTGTTTTACCTCTCTGTATCTCTGTGCTGAGTAAACTTCATGTTTTGTGAAGGTCTAGTTTGTACAATATTGTCTGTTGCCATGGATGTATCACAGACTGGTTTGGATCACAGTGTGAATGACCACCCAGGATAGTTGTGCATTATTACTATCCAAGACCTGCAACAACAGTGGACTTACCTACACCAGGGATGATCTGCTACAACTACGACCAAGGAAAAGAGGCAATAGTAGAGGGGTATGCATGCACCAGGTTGAGGAAAAGACCCTTAAAATCCCTTCTTCCCTCCATTGTCCTGTCCAATGTACGGTCCCTCTAAAACAAAGTGGATATACTCCATCCAAAATGTCTGACGGAAAGGACCATCAAGGCTGCATCGTCACCCTGACTGAAACCTGGCTTGACAAGGCTGTCCCAGATGCCAAGGTTCACCATCCTTAGGGCAGACCATATGAGGGAATTGGGCAAGGATAGAGGTGGAGGGGTCTGTATGCACATCAACAACAGGTGGTGAAACAACATAAAAAAAAATCCACAACAAGGTTGGTACTCCAAACCTTAAGTTGCTGATCCTATCCCTCTGTCTCTTTCATCTTCCAAGGGAATTCCCTGCTGTTGTCATCAGTCGTGATTATATTCTGCCCAGTGCTAACACCGAGGCTGCTGCCGAGCTAGTAGCTAGTAGCCTTTAAACATCAAGACTAGGTCTCACTCAAGATCATAAACCGTCAAATTAAAAATGACATGATCAAGGCAAAACTCAAATACAGAGAGAAACTGGAACAGGGACTGCACTACAAACATTACTTTTTCAAAAAGTAAGAACACTGACTGGATGTGACCCAAAACCAAAATTATCAGCAATAAATGATCTAATCTCCTTCACTGATGACCTGAACACCTACTTCAGGTTTGACCCCATCAACTACTCCAAGGAATGCAGGGTACTGCTAGAAACCCTGCCCATTCCAGAACCTATACACCAGGCTCCTTTCACAGTGGATGACGTGTGTCAGGAGCTAAAGCAGGTGCAAACCAGGCAAGGCCCGGGGACCGGAATCCTACAGGACCGCTTCAGTATCCACCCTCTGGAAAACATCCACTGTCGTAACAGTTCCCAAGAAACCTTTACATCAATGACTGCATCAGCCCCTCAGCTGTCACTACATATATCAAATACTCTGCTGACACTGCCATACTTACACTCCATACTTACATGACAATTACTCTGTTTTAAGTTATCAGGACTCCATCTTCCACTTCACACAATCAGAATCAGCGTCAGAAATACTTTAATAATCCCAGGAGGAAATTATTTTTGTTACAATACTCCAGTTTAAGTTAAACAAGTAATCATCAAATATAGACTATATATATATATAAATAAATAAATAAAGGTATATACAAGATCAAATTAACATTAAATAGAGTGCAACAAATGCAGAAGTAGTTGTCCGTGTTTGTGTCAGCTGAGGGAGGCATTATAGAGTTTAATCACCACAGGCAGGAATGATTTCCTGTGTCGCTCTGTGGTGCATTTAAGAGAGAGGAGTCTGCTGCTGAAGGAGCTCCTCTGCAGAGCCAGTGTGTCATAGAGAGAGTGAGAGTCATTGTCCAATATGGAATGAAGCTTGGACAGCATCCTCCTCTCTGCCACGGTCGTCAGAGTGTCCAGCTCACCAGCTCTCCTGACCAGTTTGTTAAGTCTGTTGGTGTCTGCGATCTTCAGCCCACTGCCCCAGCATGTGACAGCGAAGAAGATCGTACTGGCCACAGCAGACTCGTAAAACATCCTAAGCATTGTCCGGCAGATGTTAAAGGACCTCAGCCTCCTTAGGAAAAAGAGTCGGCTTTGGCCCTTGTAGACAGCCTCTGTGTTTCTAGTCCAGTCCAATTTTTTATTCAAGTACACCCCCAGGTACTTATACTCCTCAACACTATTCACAGGGACCCCCTGGATGTTTTCGCCCTTTTCAGATCCACTATTAGCTCCTTCGTCTTTGTCACATTGAGCTGCAGATGATTCAGCTCAGTCCAAGTGACAAAGTTGCCCACAACAGTCCTGTATTCACTATCATCACCCTTTTCAATACAACCTGTCAGGCTTTTAGTTTGTGGGTAGACTTCCTGTTTTATTTTGGTTTCCCTCACTTCCTTTTTGTGTTTCTGTCCTGGTGTCTTTACTCCCTGTGATTGCCCATTGTTTTCACCTGTGTCTTGTTTGCTCCTCCCCTCATGTGTATTTAAGCCTGTCTCTCCCAGTGTGTCCTTGTTAGATTGTCTTCTTCCTTGTGAGTAGCTCTCTGGCGTTTTCATCATAGATTCCTCGTGTACCAACCCTGTTTGTTTCTTCGACCCGTTTTTGCCTAGCGTCCTGTACCTCTGCCTGTCTGCTCCGTGTTCTGGATTTTTGACCCTTGCCTGTTCTCGGACTTTCTTCCTGCCTCGTGATTTTGTACTTCTGCTCCGCTGACTGCCTTTTGTGTACCGAATCTGGACTGTCAATAAACCGCCTTACTACACCTGTCAGTCTCTGATCTGCTCTGTGGGTCCAGTTGTCTGTCTGAACCTGACACAACCGACTATTGCTGAGTCATCAGAGAACTTCTGAAGGTGGCAGGATTTGCTGCAATAGTTGAAATCTGAGGTGAAGAGGGTGAGGAGGAAGGGAGAGAGAAGTCCTCTGTGGGGTCCCAGTGTTACTGACCACCCTATAGGACACACAGTGCTGTAGGCGTACGTACTGTGGTCTGCCCATCAGGTAGTCAACAATCTAGGACACGATGGGGGCCTCCACCTGCATTGCAGTCATCTTCTCACCCAGTAGAGTCGGACGGATGGTGTTAAAAGCACTGGAGAAGTCAAAGAACATGATTCTCACAGAGCTTGCCGGGTTGTCGAGATGAGTGTAGACTCTGTTCAGCAGGTAGATGATGCCATCCTCAACTCCCAGTCGGGGCTGGTAGGTGAACTGTAGTGGATCAGTGAAGGGCCTGACCATAGGTTTTAGCTGCTCCAGGACGAGCCTCTCTAGGGTCTTTATTATGTGGGACGTCAAGGCTTCCGGTCTGTAGTCCTGAGGGGACCAGCGTCTTTGGCACAGGAACAAGGCAGGACGTCTTCCACAACACTGGGACCCTCTGGAGGTGAATGCTCAGGCTGAAGACTTGACTCAGTACTCCACACAGCTGAGGGGCACAGGCTTTAAGCACCCTTGGAAAAACATCGTCAGGACCAGCAGCCTTGCCGGGATGGAGTCTCATCAGTTGTCTTCTCACCAGGTCAGGTGTAAAGGACAATGTAGAGGTGACAGTTGGGGGAGGGGTGGGGTCCTCAGGTTGTGGTGGGCATGATGCAGAGCAGGGGGAATGGGTGGAGTAGGTTGTAGTTGATAGAGGTGGTGAGGTGCAGACAAGGGGTCTGTAAGGAGGGCGATAGAGGGAGGTAGAGTGGTAGTGGATGTTGGGTAGCCAGCAGCAGAGTCTTGAGGGGTAGGGGCCATAGTATCCTATTGAAAAAATAGGTTCAGTTCATTGGCTCGGTCTAGACGTCCCTCCAGCCCTGTGCTACCAGTCTTCTGGAACCCGGTGATGGTTGGCATGAGAACTCCACACATCCCTCATGTTGTTTTGCTGGAGTTTATTCTCCAGCTTTCTCCCATAATTATCTTTAGCCTCCCTGATTTTAAATTTGAATACCCCCTGCACTCTCCTCACCACATCACAGCTGCGATCTCTAAACACTCACTTCTTTTCATTAAGGATGGCCTTAATGTCCTTGGTAATCCAAGGTTTATTGTTAGCGTAACAGGTGACAGTACGAGCTTGAACATTGCAGTCCACACAGAAGTTGATATAGTCAGTGCACTCTGTGAGCCAAATCAATGTCCTCCCCGTGGGGCTCACAGAGTGCAGGCCAGTCAGTCACCTTAAAGCAGCCCTGCAGTGCCTCATAAGCCTCCTCCAACCACCTCCTCACAGTCCTTGTGGTCGTAGCTTTCCTCTTCACCAGAGGCACATAGCAGGGTTTGAGGTGAACCAGGTTATGATCAGAGCTGCCCAGAGGGGGGAGAGAAGAGGAGATGTATGCATCCTTAATGTAAGCATATAACAGGTCAAGGGTGCTCTCCTCTCTGGTAGGACATGTATAGCTTGAAAGTCATGCAGGACTCTATCCAAGGTGATGTGGTCTCCCATCATGATGATGAGGGCACTGGGGTGTTGGGTCTGCAGTTTGGAGATGATGGTATGAATGGTGCTGCAGGCAGATGTTGGGTTTGCAGAGGGAGGGATGTACAGGACAACAATGATGACATGCGGGATCTCTCTAGGCAGATAGTATGGACGTAGACCAATGGCTAGCAGTTCAACATCCGGACTACAGAGCTGTTCTTTAATTGTGATGTGACCGGGATTACACCATCTGCTGTTAACTGGAACGGCAAGCCCTCCGCCTTTCCGCTTCCCGCTCTTGGTACAATCCCGGTCAGCCCAGACAGTGTGGAAGCCATCGACAGAGACGTTCTGGTCCGTAATGTCCCTGTGCAGCCATGTCTCCGTGAAGCACATCAGACTGCATTCCCGGTACTCTGCGTAGCTCCGCGTTAGCGCCATTAGCTTATCCATTTTGTTGCTAAGTGACCGCACATTTCCCATAACAACAGAGGGGAGACACGGCTTAAATCTTCTCCTCTCCATAAAGCCGGGCATACACTGTACGATTTTTGAAAATCTTGTCGTTGATACCATGACACACTGTACGAGTAATTGTCTACAATGTATGGCCAAAACTCACGATTTATGTACTCACACTGTACGGTCCGATCATCGAACACGACCAGAGAGCTCACACTGTGCGGGTGAAAACGGCCCGTCTGCCCCTGCTGACTGTCCTGTCTATTGACAGCTGTCAATAAAGATTTATTTGAAAGCGCCGACGCCGGTTATTAGCAACATGCTAGACAAAAAGAAGAAGGCTGCCCTATTGATTGCTGCGGTACTGTGCTAAAAAGAAGAGGCGCCGGTGCATCTGGACTCGGAGATGGCTCAGCAAACGCGGACAGTATGAGTTGTCCATTTTACAGCAGGAATTGGAGTTAAGCCTACTTTTAACTTGATAACAAACGCTACGCTAAAATTCCCGTTATCTACGTTTTGACCATTACAAGTCACTAACAACAGTTTTAATCAGGGTAATCAGGGTACGCCTCCATATTTTCATGCCACCGACGCGTCGCCATGGTGACTATCACTTTGCGCAGGCACACTGAGGGAGAAATGCTCCGGTCGGCTCTGGGCTCTGCTTCCACTGTGCGAAAGAATTTGTCGGCCGACCAAAATTTCTGACATGTCAGAAATTCATCCGACCGTCCGGCGGTGGTTCGGGAACAGATAATCGGCCCTCATTACCCCCTCTACACTGTACGGAAAAAGACACCAGACGAAACGGGAAATCAGGCCGAGCGTCTCAAAAATCGGGTCAAAAACGGGCTAAAATCGTACAGTGTATGCCCGACTTAAGCCCGTCCCGTCTCGACTCTCCCCGACGTTGCTTCCCTCTTCTGCACCCCCGGTGTGTTTTTCTCCAGAGTTCAGCTGGTATATCGGCTGGTCTTGCCACTATGCCGGCCAGCATTAGCGTGATCAGCTGTTCCCCGGAGTAAACAAAGGCAGCGTGTCTAGGTGGAAGCAGCATTTAAAAAAACAACACGAAGAAAAAAACACGAAAAAAACACGAAAAAAACACGACAAAAAGCACAAAAACTCTCTAAAAACAATCTCGTTAGAGAGGGTAGGACTTCAGAGTTACAGTGAAGATAAGAAAAATGAACAAAAGAGAAAAAAGGTCAAAAGCAACCTCAAAAGCTGGAGCATCATAACAGGCAGCATGCAACTTTCGCGCATGCGCACAACGAATGGTGAATGGTGCACTCACCTTGAACTGAACATCAAGAAAACAAAAGAACTTATTATCAAATCTCAGCAGATCTCTCAGCTCAAATAGTCTCAGACTGATGCCTGTTTATGAGGGAACTTTATTTGTCAGGGTAACACACAAATTTCGCAGACCTCTTCTTCTTCTGGTTTTCACAAAGGAGCGAGGCAGGATTGGTCGTTTTTGGTACCTCAGGCCCCAACTCATCTCTCTCTGCAATTGTCGTCACCAGGGAAACAGACTCAGCCTCTCTCCAAGCTTTAAGGAGGTTGAGGTGATAAATCTGTGTCGCCCCCTCCCCTGTCAGATCACACAAGCTCATAGTCAACGTCACCCACTCGCCGCGTGACCATAAAGGGTCCTTGCCACTTGGCGAGTAATTTGGAGTTGGAAGATGGGAGCAATACAAGCACTTTATCTTAACCTAGATCCTCTGTTGTACAGCCACTGCTGACGTTCCTGGGCCCGGAGCAAGTTCTCACGTGAATACTGTCCTAGAGTGTGGAGTTTTGCTCTCAGGTACAGGATGTACTGAACTTCGTTTTTACTTGGGCTCGACCCTTCCTCCCAGCTTTCTTTAACCAGGTCCAAAACCCCTCGTGGTTCTCTGCCAAACAGCAGCTCAGAGGGAGAAAATCCCATGGAGGCCTGGGGTACCTTGCACACTGCAAACAACAGAGGATCTAGCCACTTATCCCAATTACGACTATCATCGTGCACAAACTTACGGATCATGGACTTCAAAGTCTTATTCAGGTGCTCAATGAGGCCATCAGTTTG
Source organism: Larimichthys crocea (assembly GCF_000972845.2). NCBI lineage: Eukaryota > Metazoa > Chordata > Actinopteri > Sciaenidae > Larimichthys > Larimichthys crocea. The sequence goes on from NW_020856024.1 coordinate 250,209, forward strand.
AGGGTGGTAAACACTGGTTCAAATAGACCTGATGCCCAATAATCTGTACAATTCTCTCAGTGTTCATGACATAAATGAGGTACCTTGATCAGTCAGGATCTCTTTCGGGATCCCGACTTGAAACAGCGTCTGCGCCACACTCTTTGCAGAGATGGAGTGCAGCGGCACTGCCTCTGGATATCGGGTTGCGTAATCCACAAGAACTAACACAAAGCAACATCCATGTGCACTCTGGTGAAAACTATTTCCCAACGGCTTTTCGGGACCAACAGTTGGGTTATTATTTCATCTGCCTGAGTGTCACGACTCACTCTGTATAATGAGCGTGAAGTGCAGCCAGCTGTTGCCGGCTCGTCACTGCCTGGTCTCGGCTCATCGCCGTGACCTCTGCCAACATCTGAGCCAGTGCCGTTACTGGCTAAACCTGCTGAGGTTCCGTCAATGTCTTTGTTTGTTGCTCAGATCCGTTGGGCGCCAAAATGTGACAGACTTACTGCCACCAGGGTTCTCTCAGCACGAATAGTCTCAGACTGATGCCCGTTTATCAGGGAACCTTATTTGTCAGAGTGACACGCCACATATTTTGCACACAATACAGCCGTTTGCAGGCCTCTTCTTTGTCTCGCTGCCGTCTGCTGTGTGTCTGACTCCAGTCTTTTGCACTGACTGCCCCCAGGTCCAGCACGCTACTGTGTTAAAAAAGGGGAGAGTGATTAGACAACTAGATACAGGTGTGCTAATCACTTCCCCTGGCGCTGCTCTCCTGAGCCATCTCCACACCTCTCTCCTGTAGCTGATGCACCACGCCCCCCCTCCACAATGAGAAGAGGAGAAAGAATGCAGCTGAAAAGCAGGGCTGAAATCCACAAACAGGATCCTGGCATAGGTTCCTGAGGAGTCCAGGTGCTAGAGGATGCAGTTTCTGTCTATCTCTCTCTCAAACCATTGAACAGAAAACAAATGAAACTTCTTTGTGTCACTATTTTGCAGCATAAACTGAACAGCTGTGGCTCAAGAGGTAGAATGAACCACAAAACTGATGAGCAGTTGGCAGCTAATGCCATCAGTGTATGAATGTGTGTGAATGGGTGAATGAGATATGTAGTGTTAAAGTGCTTTGAGTGGTCGAAAGACTAGAAAGGTGTTATATAAGTACAGCCTATTTACCATTTACCAAATTGCAAGCCAGACACTGATTTAGAGGCTTGGCATATGAAACAAAGAGTAGAGTAGAATAGAGTAATAGTTCAATGAATCCACCTGAATAGTCTTAATTTCGGTGACAGGCTGAGCATTTGAAAAAATGCTGCATTTTTCTAAAAGCCAGCTCAACTCCTCCGGCGAAGGTCGCTGCGTGTTTTGGTGCTCTGTGGCCTGCACCACCCCAACCAAAACAGATGTAGTGCAGACAGAACAATGCCAGATCCTGTCTGAATGCAACCTTATAGTCATAGGAAGTAGCCAATGAACTACTGTTCTACTGGTGCTTTGAAAGACAAAGTGACAGTCATGACACCATTCCCCATGACACCCTCTACAACTCCAGCACATCAGCTCCACCTCTCCGGAATTGCTCACCTCCTCTACCTCAGCACAACTCAATGTCAACAAGGCTTTTCCAGGCACAACCCTGTTAAAGCAGCTAGACCTGACTCTGACAATCCATCCACCCTGAAGGATGTGCAGATTAGCTGTCTCCAGCATGGAGACATGCCATATTCAAGCCTGCTTTAAAACCTCCACCATCATCCCAGTCTCTAAGAACCAAGGACCACACGAGGTAGTGACTATAGACCCGTCACACTGACAGCTATGGTAATAAGTCTTTTGAGCAGCACCACTTCAAAGCCAGCACCAACCCCCTGCCGTATGCCTGCAGAGCAAACAGGTCTGTAGACAGGGCAAGGGCAAACTGCAGTGTATTATTCACTCTGCTCATAAGGTGATGGCTGCAATTTTCTTGTAGGTAGGTATGATTGGACCCAAATTTATTCTGCAGTAGAACAACAACCTCAAACATACAGCCAATGTCATTAAGAACAATCTTCAGCGTAAAGAAGAACAAGAAGTCCTGGAAGTGATGGTATGACAACTGACCCACAGCGTCCTGATTTCAACATCATAAGATAAGATAAGATAAGATAAGATAAGATAAGATATGATAAGATAAGATAAGATAAGATAAGATAAGATAAGATAAGATAAGATAAGATAATACTTTATTGATCCCACAATGGGGAAATTCACTTATTACAGCAGCGAAAAATAGAAATCAAGGAGGGAAACACAAGTGTACATATTTACAAAAAGTACTAGAGTATAATGTGCAGGTTTAAGAATGTGCAGATTTGCTAGACAAGTACTAGGGTAGAACATAAGCGTTACAGAAACAAAACAGAAACAGACATGAACAGGAGACTACAACATGATCAGGTGCAGGTGTTGTAAAGTCTCACAGCAGCAGGGATGAAGGACCTACGGAACCTGTCATGTAGGGGGTGAGAGGTGTTGTCCATGATGGATGTCAGCTTAGCTAACATCCTCCTCTCACCCACCTCCTCTGTGGAGTCCAGAGGAGGTGGGTGAGGACAGAGGAGGACAGAGCTCTTCTAATAAATCTGTTGAGCCTGCTCCTGTCCCTGTCCATGCTGCCCCCTCTCCAGCAGACCACAGCATAAAAGATGGCTGAGGCCAGCACAGAGTCATAAAAAGTCCTGAGGAGAGCTCTGTATACTCAGAAGGACCTCAGCCTCCTCAGCAGGTGGAGACGACTCTGGCCCTTCTTGTAGAGAGCATGTGTGTTGTCAGTCCAGTCCAGTTTATTGTTGAGGTGGACACCCAGGAATCTGTAGCTCTGCACCACCTCTATGTCCAATCCCTGGATGTTCACCGGTGTGAAGTGTGATGCTTTCCTCTGGAAGTTTACGATCATCTCCTCCGTCTTGCTCGTGTTGAGCTGAAGCTGGTTTAGCTCACACCAGCTGACAAAGTCCCTGATGATGGTCCTGTATTCCAGATCGTCCCCCTCAAAAACACATCCAATGACGGCTGTGTCATCGGAGAACTTCTGGATGTGGCAGTGGGCAGTGTTTTGGGTGAAGTCCGAGGTGTAGAGGGTGAAGAGGAAGGGGGAGAGCACCGTACCCTGAGGGACACCTGTGCTGCAGAGCACCACGTCAGACACACAATGCTGAAGCTTCACAAACTGTGGTCTGTTGGTGAGGTAGTCTGTTGTCCACGCAGCCAGGTGTTGGTCAGTAGACCTGACCCACCCTTTCCATCTTCACTCTGAGCAGTGAAGGCTGGATGGTGTTAAACGCACTGGAGAAGTCAAAAAACATGACCCTCACAGCGCTCCTGCTGTCCTCCAGGTGGAGCAGCGATCTGTGCAGCAGGTATAGTACTGTGTCATCCACCCCGATCCCAGGCTGGTAAGCAAACTGCAGGGGGTCCAGCTGTGCGCCCACCAGCGGTCGCAGGTGTCGTAGGATGATCCTCTCCATAGTCTTCATCAGGTGAGAAGTCGGGGCAACAGGCCAGAAATGGTTAGGCTCCTGGAGGGAGCCGGCCAGGGGAGGTGTGAATAGGGGTCAGGGGGAGTGAGAGAGGGAGGGGGGGCAGAATCAAATCTGTTGAAGAACAGATTCAGTTCATCTGCCCAGTCCTTGTCCCCGCTTACTGGGTTCCTCCCCACTCCTTTTCCATGGCCTGCGATGGTCTGCAGTCCTCTCCAGACGTCCCTGGCGTTGTTCTGCTCCATCCGCTTCTCCAGTTTCCTCCTGTAGCTGTCCTTCCCCTTCCTGATCCTCAGCCGGAGTTCCTTCTGGACTCTCCGCAGCTCCTCTTTGTCCCCCGATCTGAAGACCCTCTTCTTCTCATTCAGCAGGGCCTTAATCTCGGAGGTCACCCAGGGTTTGTTGTTGGCAAAACACCGTACCAACTTGGAGGGCACAGTGTTCTCCACACAGAAGTTAATATAATCCGTGATGCAGTCAGTCATGCTGTCAATGTCACTGCCGTGGGGGCTGCAGAGTGCTTCCCAGTCTGTTGTCTCGAAGCAGTCTCTGAGCCTGGCACTGGTCTCCTCAGACCACTGCTTCACACGCCTCTTCACAGGTCGTTGTTTATTCACCACAGGGGTGTAGTCTGTGATGAGGTGAACAAGGTTGTGATCAGAGCGACCCAGCGGGGGGAGGGGGGATGAGGTGTATGCATCCTTGATGTTTGCATACAGTAAGTCCAACGTTTTATTGTCTCTGGTGTGGCAGTTCACGTACTGGGTGAAAGTCGGGAGAGCAGAGGACAGAGAGGCATGATTGAAGTCACCGGAGATGAGCAGGAGGGATTGGGGGTGCTGGTTTAAGAGCTGCGAGACGACAGTGTGGATCTGGTATGTAGCTGCAGCAGCGACCGCAGAGGGGGGGATGTACACAGTCACGGCAATGACCTGTGAAAACTCCCTCGGGAGGTAGTATGGCCGCATGCTGACCGCATGCTGAAAGTCTCTGGTGCAGAATTGCTCCTTCACCCTGATGTGTCCCGGGTGGCACCATCTATCGTTCACAAACACAGCGATCCCCCCTCCCTTTTTCTTACCGCTCTCCGGTGCTTTCCGGTCCGCCCCGACGAGCTGGAATCCGTCCAGGTTAATGTGCGAGTCCGGAGAAAGTTCAGTCATCCACGTCTCTGTGAAGCACATGAGGCTGCATTCCTGGTACTCCCTCTGCAGCCGGGTCAGCGCCGTTAGCTCTTCCATCTTGTTGGGGAGAGATCTTACGTTCCCCATGATGACAGACGGTAAACATGGTTTATACCGTCTTTTCTGCTCCCTGCGCTTCACTCCCGCTCTGCATCCTCTTCTCTTCCTCCGTAACTCCCCGGGGATCTCCGGCCGCTCCGCGCAGAGAAGGGGTGTGTGTCGCAGGCCTAACAGCTGATCCCGGGTGTAAACAATGGAGCCGTAGTTGAATGGGGAGCCATGGTTCAATGTATTTCCCACAGCCACACCAAAAAGGGCAACAGCAAGGAGCAGACCACGAATGTCACAATGTGAACATCCATAGCTGCCCACTTGCTTAAAGTGTCGATGCGGTAAAAAAAGAGTAACAGAAATACACTAAAAATGCTAGAAAAACACTAAAAAAGAGTAACAGAAATACACTAAAAATGCTAGAAAAACACTAAAAAGAGGTAGAAGTTCGGAGCTGCTGTAACAAGTGGCCGCTCACTCCGGCGCTCAGGTCACGATATGAACCCCTCATCATAGAGTCTGTCTGGATAAATAGATTATAGACTATAGTAGAGTGCTTCATGAATTTATTTTTTACCTTCTTTAAACTGTCTGACTGAATGCATTGTGCCAAAGCCATTTGCTGTCTAGAGTATGAGTTAGTAATTTGCATGCATAAATGAAAAGGATTAATCCTACATTGTTTATTTCGGACACCTCCCCAGCTAACATTTAACAGAACTGGATACAAAAATTGAACTGGGCAATATCTTGCTGACCCTTTTCCTGACCTGTAGCACCACTATGACATTGACATTTTGGTCTTCAGTGAAAGTGCTTGATGGATTTCTTTGAATTTGCAATAGGTTATGAAGATATTAAAAGGATGTATTTGAATGACTGATCATTTGACTTTTCCTAGTATCATCACATAGTCAAAATTTCTGTTTGTCTAATAGGTTGATGACCAAATAGCTGCAAAAGTAATTATATTCCCATCAGCCTCAGCTGTACTTTGTGTTTAATGCTAATAAGCATATGTTGGCATGCAAAATTAAGATGGTGAACATGATGAACATTATACCTGCAGGGGCGGCAGTGGCTCAGTCCATAGAGACTTGACTTGGAACTGGAGGCCGGTTCAAGTCCAGCATGGACCAAAAATGTGGAAGGTGGACTGGTAGCTGGAGAGGTGCCAGTTCACCTCCCGGGCACTGCCGAGGTGCCCTTGAGCAAGGCACCGGACCTCCCCCACTGCTCGCAAGGCGCTCCTCAGGGGGGCTGCCCATCACTCCACCATCTCGCTCCACATTGCATGTCTATGATCCCTTGTACTGCATGTTCTGGGTTAAAATGCATGTAAATAAAACAGAGTAAAAAAAGTATCTCTTATATACCTACCAAAACATCAGTATGCTGGCTTTGTCACTGTAAGCAGTTTAGCCTGCTGACATTAGTATTTAGCTCAATGCCCACTAACTTGAGTACACAATCACTTATTCGGTGTTATTTGTTTTCTGTCATTTTCAATGATTTGCACAGTTCATAACATTTGTTTCTATAGATGCGGATATGAAGGTTCCTGTAACTTAAGTGTGTCTCTGTGTCTGTTGTTCACAGAGCTGGCCAATAAAGCGCAAGAGGAACAGGAGGAAGTGGCATCTAATGTCAACTCAGATATCCAATCACACATCTCACCCAGTCACAGTGTCTCTGATGGACACACCTCTAACCAATCACAAAAGTCAAATGGCTCCCCTCCTGATCAAACACACAATGACAAGTTTTCATCCCACAAGTCTGCAGATCACCTGACCTGGAATGGTACAAACATAATAGAAACATATAGAAATATTTCCAAATCTTTGACTCTCAATAGGTTGACCTGTTGCTGTGGTAACCATTGCAGGGGCGGGGCCAAGGGTGGAGAAAGAGGAGGATGATGAAGTGCCTGAAAATGCCTGATGGGGGACGATGATGAAGTGCCTGAAAATGCCTGATGAAACTCCATGGCGAACTCACCACTGTATGTGGCAGATCACCATGGCAACAGATGTTGCAGTGCAGTGACAATGACAGTTCAGGCTCTTCTTTTTAAATACAGCAGCTAACTCAATGTAGATCTGTGGCCCCTAAAGAACCATCAGACCTTATGTTTACAACTGACCATGAATATATCACATTCAAGGTGACAACATTCAGCAGATAACAACTTCTCAGCAGCTTCATGGTCCATTCACAGTGTAGTGGTGAAAGTGTTTTGTGACTTTATTAGAGATTCAGAAAGTGGAAATATTAAAACTGAAATATTAAAAATAAAGACATTTTAAAAACCAAAGAGTTTACAGTGGCTGAAAATTTCCTGTTCATGGCTAAGGCAGGGTAACTGTCCATAATCTAGAGGAATGAGACATGGAGCTGTTAAGAAGCAGTTACAGTGGTTTGGGGAATAAAGTTAAGAAGAGCATGAGGTATGTTGTTTTAAACGTTACAATATGTGAAAACGTGGTGTTTTCCTCAGTTGTCTGTTCTAGGTTCAAATTGTCAGAATATTTAGCTTCAGGTCACAACCCAATATGTGATGTCAGAGTCATCAAAGAATAGTCAATAGGAGCTGTTGTTAACCACGCTAGTGGCATAGATGAAATATCAACATCTATTGGATGGATTGCAATGATGATCTTGGTTCCCAGAGGATGTTTCATATTGGTTTTGTTGACTAACCTTTAGTCTTAAAGTATCAGCAGGTCTAAGTTTTCACTTGTCCAGTAAAATAGCTCAATACCTTTTAAATATGTGATTTATTCATGATTCCCAGACAATAAATGCTAAAGACTAATGACACTGACACTCTGACTTTTTTCAATCAGCACCATCATGAGGTCAAAATTTTTATTTGTTCAATTCATGAACAAAAACATAAACAACTAATGACCTTTCTATCAGCCTCATGTGATTTTTGCTTTGTGCTAGTTAACCGTTTTTGGCATTCTACCTTGCCTCAAAACACCTCAAAAACCACAGTTGTGGTTAAGTACTCTTAGCATGACTATAGACTCTTAGGGTTCTATTTAAAAGCTTTGCTCACTGTAAATATAACTTGATATTGATCCTATTATTCATCAATGACCTTCTGTGCAGCACCATATAGTGGGAAGTACATGAACCTTGTGGAATTTCTGCATAAATACACACAAATATAATGCGCCTAAAACAATAACATGAAAAAATTGTCCTTTAAATTAGTCTTTTAAATAGTAGGAAAATACTACACCATTGATTTTCAACTGGGTTTTGGCCGCTCAGTAGGGAGCCAGCGGAGGCAGGACTGTCAAGATGGCGGCAACCAGAGTCACCATATTTTGAGCTTCACAATGGCTCTTCAGAAACTTGTGAGTGGCGTCATGGACATTATGTTCTTTTTTATTTATAATCTATGACTAGAATGTGATCCAGAATGACAATCCCGTAATCTCCGCTATCTATATGTATATGATTAATAGTAATGTATATGGCTGATTAGCATGAACTGCACTGGCTGGTGTAGTTTTATCACAAAAATTTGCTTCATTGAGCTAGCTGCTGAAACGGCTGGTGCTCAATGTGTTTAGTTATCAGTCTTTCATTTAAGCTAGCTGCCACACTGTTAAAATGTGAAGAGGACAATGAAATACACAATTCATTAAATATGTGTCAACACCAAATAAATAGGAGTTCAAAATAAAACTAGAAAATTTCTAAAGAAATTTTGAGTGTGTGTGACTCTGGCCCCGTCGTCCCCATACATTATTACTGACACTGCTCAGCAAATTCAGTACTAGAAAAGAAATTTTGAGAGTGACTAGTGGGCTGTTGCCGGGGGTCTGTATCCAAAAAGCACACCTCAAATAGTCATTTTTAACATGTTTATTTAGACACAGGAGCAGCTAGCGCTTACATGCTAGCAATTAACATTAGCATGTTAGCATTACCATGTTAACATTAGCATGTTAATGCTGATGCGCTAGCAGTTATCATTAGCATGTTAACATGAGCATGTTAACACTGATGCGCTAGCGGTTAGCATTAGCATGTTAACATTAGCATGTTAACACTGATGCGCTAGCAGTTAGCATTAGCATGTTAACATTAGCATGTTAGCATGAGCATGTTAGCATGACCATGTTAACACTGATGCGCTAGAAGTTAGCATTAGCATGTTAGCATTAGCATGTTAACATTAGCATGTTAACGCTGATGTGCTAGCAGTTAGCATTATCATGTTCGCGTATACATGTTAGTAATTAACATGTTAACGTTGATGCGCTAGCAGTTACCATTAGCATTTTAGCATTACCATGTTAATAATCAACATGTATTTAATTCCTAGTGGCTAATGTTAATTAGCACTAATTTTAGCATTGGTCGCTAATGTTTGCAAATAGCATGTCTTTACAGCTTGCGCTAACGCTCTGCTGTCTCTGTCTGCCATTTTACACAGACAGGTTCAAATTAAGTGCCAAGAACTACTAAAATGGCCGCCGCTCGGCTTCTGCTGGCCCATCCCCCCTCTCCTCCTTCACGCAGGCTGAGGTTGCCAAGCAACCAGGACCAACTGTAATCAGGGGAGCAGTTTTCACCTGTTAGAATGTCACTTAGAGACTGAGGCTACGTTTACACGTAGCCGGGTATGTTGAGAAACGAATATTTCCCTCCCTCCGTTTTCCAAAATAACATCGTGCACATAGCATCGTTTTCAAAAAAGTCAACCCGCATAAATACGCCATCGAGCGCCGTCATAACTACGCCAAGCCTGTGGGTGGCAGTGTAGGAAGAAGGCGAATCCTCTGCAAGCCAATCAGAATAACGCTTCCATGAGCATCGTCATAGCAACAAGTAAACATTGATCGCACTTTTGGCGCATCCACTGCCTAAAACTCTGTTTATCTCAGTTTACACGCAAACGCAAAACCGGAGTTTTCCAGAATCTCCACTCTAGCCGGAGTTTTTAGAAAGATTCGTTTTCAGAGGCGAATTCACCGTTTGCGTGTAAAAGATAGGTACAAACGAAGGGAAATGTCTCCGTTTTTAAAAATACCCGTGTACGTGTAAACAGGGCCTGAGAGAAAATGCTGAGAACTCCTCTCGAACAGGAAGGATTTCTGACCAAACCGTAATTCCAATCATTGAACCGACATAACTGGGGGCATCGCGTGCCCTTCCTGGTCGTTTTACATATTCGTTTTGTGTCGATAAATGAAGAAATGTGCCCTCAGGAGCAAGAGAGAGAAACGTTACTTCTGCCTTTCTCCAGAAAATTTCGCTCCTTTTTTAACATGGGAGTCTATGAGGCTTTGGGGGGGAGTAGTCGATCAATTAGAGCGTAAGGAGCCAAAACTATATGTCTGACAGCTTTGGCAGGCGAATGTGAGTGATACAACAAATTTTGCTACGTTTCTATGTATAAATCGTGTCTGTAGTGGGGCATTTAAGGCCACGGTAGTCAAATACGTTTTATTTTTTCACTGATCGTTCTCTCCCCTCTCCACTCTAGCGATGACATCACTCACTCTAGCTCTGGAAAGATCTCGCAATACACACCCATTCATTTTTTGGCTTCGTTGTTGGCGATTTTATGGCAAAACCGTTAGAAACTCTTAGAAAAGTCATAGCAATCGATTCCCGGCCGAGCCGGTCGTTTCGATACCCGTTTTGTGTATGTGCGACAAAAACTCTGGGAGGAGATGTGAGACAAAAAAAGGGCGGGAGAATAAGTTTAACTAGAAAACTGCATTTCCTGTGGAAAGTGCGGTGTGGGTGCCCTCTGCTGCCGCCGGCCCCAGCGGCCCACCTGCTGCCCTTTTTCTGCATGTCTTTTCCCTGTCTCTTTCACTCTCTCTCCCCCTCACATTCCTGTCGCTCTTCAGCTGTCTCTATACTATAAAGCTTGAAAAGGCCATAAGGGATATATCTTAAAAATGTTGAAATTGGTTGAAAAGAGTAGAATAGTATCAATAGTATGAAGTGATACAATGTTGTGTAACACTGTAGAAATTCAGATGAAAAGGTAGAATTGTAGAGAGTAATAGTAATAGTACAAGATCTTGGTGAACTGTGTAGTTTGACTGAACTCTGTAGTAGAAGGAGCGGTAGTTTAAACTGTAGGTCTGTATAAAGATTTGAAGTTTGTATAATGGATTTGAAATGGTAAAATATTTGTAGAAAAAGTTGAATAATTTGTAGAATATTAATAGTAGAATTTAGTAAAATAATAGTACAAGATATTGGTGAACTGTGTAGTTTAACTGAGGTCTGTAGTAAAGGAGAAGTAGTTTAAAGTGTAGAAGGATTGTAGAGACTGTCCTGAGACTCACCTGTCCAGGTGTGCAGCTCAGCCTGTATTGTTCGTAGATCAGCAGATTTTTATTGTTTGAACACGATGTCGATCTGTTTGCTGAGCGTCTGTTCAGTGTCTGTGTGTGTGTGTGCGTGTGTCTGTGTGTGTGTCTGTCTGTGTGTCTGTGTTACTGTGTGTGTGCATGCTTTTGTCTGTAGAAATGTTCTGAATTAGTTGAATCTAACAAAAATGTTGAATAAAAGTTTAATAGTACAAGATCCTGTTGAAATGTGTAGTTTGAATTAAGTCTGTAGTCAAGTAGAAGTCATTTAAATTGTAGGTGTTAGTGCGCCAAAGACAGCAAGGCAGCTAGCGCGGTTCGCACTAGCTGTAAAGACATGCTCAACTGTTTAAACATTGCGGCCAAGCTAAAATTAACTGCAAACTGGTAATTGCTAGCGCGTACAACACTGAGAATTATAGTAAGCCACGATAACCAATACATGCTCTGCTAATGATCTAATGCTAACATGCCTAATGTTAATTACACTAGCCACAAAGAATTAAATACATGCTAATTAACATGTTTTAAGTTAATGTGTTAGCCTCTGCGCTAAAGCAAGGAGCATTAGCCAGAAGAATTAAAGACATGATCATTGCTAACAGTTAATGTTAACAGCTAATGTAATTAACATTAGCGCACTAAATAAGTTACATGGTCTTGCTAACATGTTATTGTTTAACATGCTATGTTAATTAGCATTAGCCACTAAAATTAAATACATGATCATTGTTAACATGTTAATGGTGACCTGCTAAAGCTAATTAGCATTAGCCACTAAGAATGAGAAATAATGATCATGCTACATGGTTAATGTTAACACTGCTAAAGTTAATTAACATTAGCCACTAAGATTAAAACATGATCATTGCTAAATGTTAATGCTAACATGCTAATGTTATTGCTAGCACGTTAGTGCAGCCAACTCATTTCGTCACTAAGAATAAATGCTAATGTTAAGTGCTAGCACGTCAGTGAAACTAGCCCATAATTTTTTAGTCACTAAGAATACATGCTAAGTTAATATGGATATAATTGTTAGTGCGCCAGAGCACAGCAGCAGACAACTAGCGCGTTAGCACTAGCTGTAAAAGGACAATGCTAACTGTTAACATTACAGCCAAAGCTAAAATTACTGAAATGGTAATTGCTAGCGCGTCAACACTAGCAATAGCAGTAGCACTATAGAATTTATTTACATGACACTGGCTAACATTTGCTAAGCTACTTGCTAGCACGTCAGCGCTAGCAATTACCCTTAGCCACGAATAACCAAATACATGCTACTTGCTAATAGCTAATGCTAACATGCTAATGTTAATGGCATAGCCACAAAGAATAATATGCTAATTCTACATGTTAATGTTAATTGTTTAGCCATCTGCGCTAGCAATGAGCATTAGCCACGAAGAATTAAATACATGATCATTGCTAACAGTTAATGTTAATAATAACAGAGCCACTAGGAATTAAGTACCATGCTCATGTTAACTAGCAAAGCTAACCTGCTAAGATAATTGCTAGCGCGTTGTCTGTCAAAATGACAGACAATGACAGCAGAGCAGCTAGCGTGTTAACGTTTAGCATAGCCATTAAGTATTAAATAATGCAAGTGTAACATGCTAGTTAACATGCAATGCTAACTGGTAATGTTAACCTGCTAATGCTTATTGATTACTATTAACCATAAGAATAAATACATGCTCATTGATAAAATGCTAAGCTAGCATGGCTAATGTTAACTGCTAGCAGTTAATGCTAGCCACTCATTTTCAGTCATAAGAATACATGTTAATTGCTAGCACGTCAGAGACAGCAAGAGCAGCTAGCTCATAGCGTTAGCTGTAAAGACATGCTAACGGGTAACATTAGCGGCCAATGCTAAAATGAATGCAAAGGCTAACATATTATTAACATTAGCACAAAATTAAAGACATGGTAATTGTCAACACGCTAAGTCAATTGCTTGCGCGGCAGCGCTAGCTGCTCCTGTGTCTAAATAACATGTTAAAAATGACTATTTGTATGTATTTTGTGAAGTGTTAAATCATAACATAACTATTTTTATTTATTTTAAATGAAATGTTAAGTTATTATATTATAAAAAAAGTGTGTTATTGTGATTTTAAATTAACTGTTAATAATTATTTATAAAATTGTTTATTTAATGTGTTTTAATTAAATGTGTAAGATGAGGTGAGCTTTGAGGACTGCCTGATTGTGTGTGTAAATAAACTGTTAAAAATAACTATTTGAGGTGTGCTTTTTTTTCTGGCGCTGCTCATGGTAGTAAAGACATGCTAGTGCTAAATTTGCAGCCAATGGTAAACATGCTAATGTTAATTGCTAGCGTGACGCCACTAGATTAAATACATGATAATTGCAACATGCTAATGCTGACATTAGCCACTAAGAAAAAAATAAAATGCTAATATTAACAGGTTAATGCTAATTGCTAGCATGCAATGCTACACTGATTTTAGTAAACTAAGATAACATGCAATGTTAATGTTAATGTTAATTGCATCACTGTTAGCAATTAACGTTAGCCACAAGAATTAAATACATGCTAATGTGCTCCAGTGTCTAAAATAACATGTTACAAATTACTATTTGGGTGTGCGTTTTTGAATACAGACCCCCGGCAACAGCCACTCGTCACTCTCAAATTTCTGCGGGAATTTTCTAGTTTATTATTCATTCGCCCTTTTCGAACATTAATGCGGCACGCAGCGGTGAGAGGACCCCAAAAAATTTAATATAAAAAGGGTCTTGATCCGAAGAGAGTGCTATACTTTTCTAAGAGATTCGCGTGTTTTTCGCAAATTTATCTGGAAAAACGCGAAAATTTCCCATAGGGAATGGACTGGGAGGCCTGAAAAAAAGTTACATTCAACAGACCTTTCAACAATGAACTGCTCTGGCTACTTTCATCCAGAGAGACTTCGTTTAACTTTAAAAGCGCAGGTATGCTCCCTTATCTTCAGGGATTCACTACACTCATCGACAACTTTATACGTTTTTAACTACAAGGCTCAAAGTTGAGCAGTTTTTAGTCAAATTTCGGGTTTATAAATGGGTGTGTATGTGGCGGAATTTTTGTGCTAGAGTGGTGACACTATCCAGCTGAGAGTGAGGAGCAGGGAGAAAAATCAGTGAAAAAATAAAACGGATTCACTCCGTGGCCTCAAATGCCCACTACAGACACAATTATACATAGAAACGTAGGAAAATTGTCGTCTTACTCACATTCCGCTGCTAAAACTGTCAGATAATAGTTTTGGCGGGAGACGTAAAGATGCGGCAGCAACCCCCCACCACAGCCCTAGAACTACCATGTTTAAAAGGCGGGAATTTTCTGGAGGAAGCAGAAGTACACCTTTCTCTGAATTGCTCTTAAGAACATTTCTTCACTTATCGACACAAACAAATATGTAACGTTCAGGAAGGGCACAGGATGCCCCCAGTGATTTCGGTTCAGATGTGGAAAACGGTTTGGCCAGAGATCCTCCTCTTCGAGGGTGGTCTAGCATTTTTCTTCTCGTCTCTGTCGGATTGCCAATGAAGTTCCAACTGACAACAGGTGCAGAAGCCCATGGCGGCCATTTTAGCAGTTATTTGGCTAATTTTAACTTGTCTAGTAAAATGGCCGACAGAGACAGGCATGCCAAAAGCTAAGCTAACATGCTCCACCAAATCTTGTACTAGTTATTTACTAAATTCTATTAATATTCTACAATATTCACTTTTCTACAAATTTTTACCATTCAAATCCATTATACAAACTTCAAATCTTATACAGA